>NW_018408610.1:525872-657548 GCF_002113885.1 Mizuhopecten yessoensis | reverse complement strand
GTTCTTCCCTTTTAGATGACTACATCAGCGTTATTTTTGTATGACAGATTAGCCAAAAGAAAATAATTTACCAAATAAAAAACGCATCATCAGAAAAGTGTATATAAGGAAGCAAAAACTAGTAACATAATTTACAGATATCGAAAAAAATACTTTGTTGGCTATACCATCATTAGTGTAAATATATCTTTGTCATTTCAGTCCTTATAACGGTATCGCTGGCAGTAGCCTATGGAATCACTATGATAGAATCGTCAAGTACACAACGTTCAGAAACTCGATTGACCACAAAGACTACAACCACACAGACTACAACCATACCGACTACAACCACACCTACTACAACAACACCTACTACAACCACACCCACTACAACCACACCGACTACAACCACACCGACTACAACCACACTGACTAAAACCATACCGACTACAACCACACCGACAACAACCACACCTACTACAACCACACCGACTACAACCACACTGACTAAAACCATACCGACTACAACCACACCGACTACAACCACACCGACTACAACCACCCCTACTACAACCACACCTACTTCAACCACACCTACTACAACCACAGCGATTACAACCATACTGACTACAACCATAACGACTACAACCACACCCACTACAACCACACCGACAACAACCACACCTACTTCAACCAAACCGACTACAACCGCACCTACTACAGCCACACCTACTACAACCACAGTAACTACAACCACACCGACTACAACCACACTGACTAAAACCATACCGACTACAACCACACCGACAACAACCACACCTACTACAACCACACCTCCAATTACCACAGCGACTACAACAACACTGACTACAACCATACCGACTACAACCACACCGACTACAACCACACCAACTACAGCCACAGCGAGTACCACCCCACCGACTACAACCACACCTACTACAACAACACCTACTGCAACCACACCCACTACAACCACACCGACTACAACCACACTAACTACAACCACACCTACTAGGACCACACCTACTACAACAACACCTACTGCAACCACACCCACTACAACCACACCGACTACAACCACACTAACTACAACCACACCTACTAGAACCACACCTACTACAACAACACCTACTACAACCACACCTACCACAACAACACCTACTACAACCACACCTACTACAACCACACCTACTACAACCACACCGACTACAACCACCCCTACTACAACAACACCTACTACACCCACACCTACCACAACAACACCTACTCCAACCACACCTACTACAACCACACCTACAACAACCACAGCGACTACAACAACACCAACAACAACCACACCTTCTACCACCGCACCGACTACAACCACACCAACGACAACCACACCTACTACAACCACACCTATTACAACCACACCGACTACAACAACACCAACTACAACCACACCTACTAGAACCACACCTACTACAACCACACCTTTTACAACCACAGCGACTACAACCACAGCGACTACAAAAACACCAACAACAACCACACCTTCTACAACCGCACCGACTACAACCACACCAACAACAACCACACCTACTACAACCACACCTTTTACAACTACACCGACTACAACCACACCGACTACAACCACACCTACTCCAACCACACCTACTACAACCACAGCAATTACAACCATACTGACTACAACCATACCGACTACAACCACACCTACTACAACCACAGCAATTACAACCATACTGAGCACAACCATACCGACTACAACCACACCCACGACAACCACACCGACAACAACCACACCTACTTCAACCACACCTACTACAACCACACCTACAATTACCACAGCGACTACAACAACACTGACTACAACCATACCGACTACAACCACACTAACTACAACCACACCTACTAGAACCACACCTACTACAATCACACCTTCTTCAACCACATCGACTTACCGACTACAAACTAAAACCATACCGACTACAACCACACCGACTACAACCACACCTACTACAACCACACCGACTACAACCACACCGACTACAACCACACCTTCTGCAACCACACCAACTACAACCCCACCTACTACAACCACACCTACTTCAACAACACCTACTACAACTACAAATACTACAACAACACCTACTACAACCACACCTGCAACAACCACACCTACTACAACCACACCGACTACAACCACACCTACTTCAACCACACCTACTACAACCACAGCGATTACAACCATACTGACTACAACCATACCGACTACAACCACACCGACTACAACCACACCGACTACAACCCCACCTACTACAACCACACCTACTTCAACAACACCTACTACAACCACACCGACTACAACCACACCTACTTCAACCACACCTACTACAACCACACCGACTACAACCACACCGAATACAACCACACCGACTACAACCACACCTACTACAACCACACCGACTACAATCACACCTACAACCACATCGACTACAACCACACTGACTAAAACCATACCGACTACAACCACACCGACTACAACCACACCTACTACAACCACACCTACGACAACCACACCGACTACAATCACACCTACAACCACATCAACTACAACCACACTGACTAAAACCATACCGACTACAACCACCCCGACAACAACCACACCAACTACAACCACCCCTACTACAACCACACCTACTACAACCACACCTTTTACAACCACAGCGACTACCACCACAGCGCTACAACCACACTGACTACAACCATACCGACTACAACCACACCGACTACAACCACCCCGACTACAACCACACCAACTACAGCCACAGCGAGTACCACCACACCGACTACAACCACACCACCAACAACCACACCTACTACAACCACACCTACTACCACCACACCTTTTACAACCACAGCGACTACCACCACAGCGACTACAACCACACCTACTACAGCCACACCTACTACAACCCCTCCTACTACAACCCCACCTACAACAACTACAGCGACTACAACCACACCTACAACAACTACACCGACTACAACCACCCCACCAACACCCACACCTACTACAGCCACACCTACTACAACCACACCGACAACAACCACACCTACTACCCCCACACCTTTTACAACCACACCCACTACAACAACACCTACACACCTACTACAACAACGCCTACTACAACCACACCTGCTACAACCACACCTACTACAACAACACCTACTACAACCACACCTACAACAACTACAGCGACTACAACCACACTGACTACAACCACACCGACTACAACCACACCTACTACAACCACACCTACTACAACCACACAATACAACCATACCGACTACAACCACACCGACTACAACCACACCTACTACAACAACACCTACTACACCCACACCTACTACAACAACACCTACTACAACCACACCTACCACAACAACACCTACTACAACCACACCTACTACAACCCTACTACAACCACACCTACAACAACTACAGCGACTACAACCACACTGACTACAACCACCCCGACTACAACCACACCGACTACAACCACAGCTACTGCAACAACACCTACTACAACCACTCCTACTACAACCACACCGACTACAACCACACCAACTACAACCACACCAACTACAACCACACCTACTAGAACCACACCTACTACAACAACACCTACTACAACCACTCCTACTACAACCACACCTACTACAACCACACCTACTACAACAACTCCTACTACAACCACTCCTACTACAACCACACCTACTACAACCACACCTACAACAACTACAGCGACTACAACCACACCGACTACAACCACACCGACTCCAACCACACCGACTACAACCACACCTAATACAACAACACCTACTACAACCACACCTACTACAACCCTACTACAACCACACCTACAACAACTACAGCGACTACAACCACACTGACTACAACCGCACCGACTACAACCACACCGACTACAACCACAGCTACTGCAACAACACCTACTACAACCACTCCTACTACAACCACACCTACTACAACCACACCTTTTACAACCACAGCGACTACCACCACAGCGACTACAACCACACCGACTAAAACCACACCAACAACAACCTCACCTACTACAACCACACCTACTACAACCACACCGACTACAACCACATCCTCTACAACCACACCAACTACAACCCCACCGCCTACAACCACATCCTCTACAACCACACCAACACACCTACTACAACCACACATACACTACAACCACACCCACTACAACCACACCAACAACACCCACACCTACTACAACCACCCCTTCCACAACCACACCGACTACAACCACACCGACTACAACCACACCTACTTCAACCACACCTACTACAACAACAGCGATTACAACCATACTGACTACAACCATAACGACTACAACCACACCCACTACAACCACACCGACAACAACCACACCTACTACAACCACACCTACTACAACAACACCTACTACAACCACACCTACTACAACAACACCGACTACAACCCCACCTACTACAACCACACCGACTACAATCACACCGACTACAACCCCACCTACTACAACCACACCGACTACAACCCCACCTACTACAACCACACCTACTACAATCACACCTTCTACAACCACATCGATTACAACCACACTGACTAAAACCATACCGACTACAACCACACCGACTACAACCACACATTTTACAACCACACCAACTACAACCACACCTACTACAACCACAATTACTACAACCACACCTACTACAACCACACCTACAACAACCACACCGACTACAACCACACCGACTACAAGCACACCGACTACAACCCCACCTACTACAACCACACCGACTACAATCACACCGACTACAACCCCACCTACTACAACCACACCGACTACAATCACGCCGACTACAACCACACCTTCTGCAACCACACCTACTACAACCACACCTTCTACAACCACACCAACTACAACCACACCTACTACACCCACACCAACCACAACTACACCGACTACACCCACACCAACTACAACCACACCTACTACACCCACACCAACTACAACCACCCCTACTACAACCACAATTCCTACAACCACACCTACTACAACCACACCTCGACAACAACCACACCTACTTCAACCAAACCGACTACAACCACACCTACTACAGCCACACCTACTACAACCACAGTAACAACAACCACACCAACTACAACCACACCTACTACACCCACACCAACTACAACCACACCTACTACAACCACACATACGACAAGAACCCTTACTACAACCACACCTACTGCAACCACACCTACTACAACCACACCTTCTACACCCACACCAACTACAACCACACCTACTACAACCACACCTACTACAACCACACTAACTACAACCACACCTACTACAACCACACCTACTATAACCACACCTACTACAACCACACCTACTACGACTACAACCACACCAACAACAACCACACCTACTACAACCACACCGACTATAACCACACCTACTACAACCACACCTTCTACAACCACATCGATTACAACCACACTGCCTAAAACCATACCGACTACAACCACACCGACTACAACCACTCCGACTACAACCACACCTACTACAACCACGCCGACTACAACCACATCTACTACAACCACACCGACTACAACCACACCTTCTACACCCACACCAACTACAACCACCCCTACTACAACCACACCGACTACAACCACGCCGACTACAACCACACTAACTACAACCACACCTACTAGAACCACAACTACTACAATCACACCTTCTACAACCACATCAACTACAACCACACTGACTAAAAGCATACCGACTACAACCACACCGACAACAACCACACCGACTACAACCACACCTACTACAACCACACCGACTACAACCACACCGACTACAACCACACCTACTACAACCACACCAACTACAACCACACCTACTAGAACCACAACTACTACAATCACACCTTCTACAACCACACCAACTACAACCACACCTACTACAACCACACCTACTACAACCACACCTGCAACAACCACACCGACTACAACCACACCGACTACAACCATACCTACCTCAACCGCACCTACTACATCCACAGCGATTACAACCATACTGACTACAACCATACCGACTACAACCACACCGACTACAACCACACCGACTACAACCATACCTACCTCAACCGCCCCTACTACATCCACAGCGATTACAACCATACTGACTACAACCATACCGACTACAACCACACCGACAACAACCACACCGACTACAACCACACCTTCTACAACCACACCAACTACAACCACACCTACTACAACCACACTGACTACAACCATACCGACTACAACCACCCCGACTACAACCACACCGACTACAACCACACTAACTACAACCACCCCTACTAGAACCACACCTACTACAACAACCCCTACTACAACCACACCTACTACAACCACACCTGCAACAACCACCCCGACTACAACCACACCGACTACAACCATACCTACCTCACCCGCACCTACTACATCCACAGCGATTACAACCATACTGACTACAACCATACCGACCACAACCACACCCACTACAACCACACCGACAACAACCACACCTACTTGAACCAAACCGACTACAACCACACCTACTACAGCCACCCCTACTACAACCACAGTAACTACACCCACCCCGACTACAACCACACCTACTACAACCACACTGACTCCAATCACCCCTTCTACAACCACATCGACTACAACCACACTGACTAAACCCATACCGACTACAGCCACCCCGACAACAACCACACATTTTACAACCACACCAACTACAACCACACCTACTACAACCACCCCTACTACAACCACACCTACTACAACAACACTTACTACAATTACACCTACTACAACAACACCTACTACAACCACACCGACTACAACCACACCTACTACAACCACACTGACTCCAATCACACCTTCTACAACCACATCGACTACAACCACACTGACTAAAACCATACCGACTACAGCCACACCGACAACAACCACACATTTTACAACCACACCAACTACAACCACACCTACTACAACCACACCTACTACAACAACACCTACTACAACCACACCTACTACAACCACACCTACTACAACCACACCTACAATTACCACAGCGACTACAACAACACTGACTACAACCATACCGACTACAACCACACCGACTACAACCACACCGACTACAACCACACCTACTACAACAACACCTGCTACAACCACTCCTACTACAACCACACCGACTACAACCACACCAACTACAGCCACAGCGAGTACCACCACACCGACTACAACCACACCACCACCAACCACACCTACTACAACCACACCTACTACAACCACACCTTCTACAACCACACCTTTTACAATCACAGCGATTACCACCACAGCGACTACAACCACGCCGACTACAACCACACCTTCTACAACCACACCTTTTACAACCACACCGACTACAACCACATCCTCTACAACCACACCTCACAGCGACTACCACCACAGCGACTACATACTACAACAACACCTACTACAACCATACCTACTACAACCACACCTACGAAAACCACACCTACTGCAACCATCCTACTACAACCACACCGACTATTACCACACCTACTACAACCACACACCTACTACAACAACACCGACTACAACCACACCGCCTACACCCACACCTACTACAACCACACCTAATATAACCACACCTACTACAACGATTCTTACTACAACCACCCCGACTACAACCCCACCAACTACAGCCACAGCGAGTACCACCACACCAACTACAACCACAGCGAGAACCACCACACCGACTACAACCACCCCGACTACAACCACATCGACCCCAACCACATCTACTACAACCACACCTACTACAGCCACACCTACTACAACCACTGTAACTACAACCACACCTACTACACCCACACCTACTACAACCACACCTATTACAACCACACCTACTACAACGACACCTACTACAACCATTCCTACTACAACCACACCGACCACACCCACCCCGACTACACCCACCCCGACTACAACCACACCTACTCCTACTACAACAACACCTGCTACAACCACTCCTACTACAACCACAGCGACTACCACCACAGCGACTACAACCACACCGACTACAACCACACCAACAACAACCTCACCTACTACAACCACATCTACTACAACCACACCTTTTACAACCACAGCGACTACAATTACAGCGACTACAACCCCCCCAACAACAACCACACCTACTACAACCACCCCTTCTACAACCACACCGACTACAACCACACCGACTACAACAACACCTATTACAACCACACCTACTACAACCAAAGCGATTACAACCATACTGACTACAACCATACCGACTAAAACCATACCCACTACAACCACACCGACAACAAACACACCTACTTCAACCACACCGACTACAACCACGCCTACTACAGCCACACCTACTACAACCACAGTAACTACAACCACACCTACTACAACCACATCGACTACAACCACACCGACTACAACCACACCGACTACAACCACACCGACTACAACCACACCTACTACAACCACACCTACTACAATCACACCTTCTACAACCACATCGACTACAACCACACTGACTATAACCATACCGACTACAACCACACCGACTACAACCACACCGACAACAACCACACCTACTACAACAACCCCTACTACAACCACATCTACTACAGCCACACCTACTACAACTTCACCTACTACAACTACACCGACTACAACCACACCGACTTCCACCACACCTACTACAACCACACGTACTACAACCACACCTACCACAACTACACCGACTACAACCACACCTACTACAACCACACCTACGAAAACCACACCTACTGCAACCACAGTAACTACAACCACACCTACTACAACCACACCTAATATAACCACACCTACTACAACGATTCTTACTACAACCACACCGACTACAACCACACCTACTACAACCACACCTATAACCACACCTACAACAACACCTACTACAACCACACCGACTACAATCACGCCGACTACAACCACACCTTCTGCAACCACACCTACTACAACCACACCTACTACAACCACACCTACTACAACCACACTTACTTCACCCATTCCTACTACAACCGCACCGACTCCAACCACATCTTCTACAACCACACCAACTACAACCACACCGACTACAACCACATCCTCTACAACCACACCTACTACAACCACACTTACTTCAACCATTCCTACTACAACCACACCGACTTCAACCACACCTACTACAACCACAGTAACTACAACCAAACCTACTACGACAACACCTACTATAACCACACCTACTACAACTATTCTTACTACAACCACACCGACTACAACCACACCTACTACAACCACACCGACTACAACCACATCCTCTACAACCACACCAACTACAACCACACCGACTACAACCACGCCGACTACAACCATACCTACTACAACCCCACCGACTACAACCACACCTTCTACAACCACAGCGACTACAACCACACCGACTACAACCACATCCTCTACAACCACACCTACTACAACCACACCTACTTCATCCATTCCTACTACAACCACACCGACCACAACCACATCTACTACAACCACACCGACTACAACCACACCTACTACAACCACACCGACTACAACCACACCGACTACAACCACGCCGACTACAATTACACCTACTACAACCACACGTACTACAACACCTACTACAATCACACCTACTACAACGATTCTTACTACAACCACACCGACTACAACCACACCTACTACAACCACACCGACTACAACCACACCGACTACAACCACATCGACTCCAACCACATCTACTACAACCACACCTTCTACAACAACACCTACTACAACCACACCTCCTACAACAACACCCACTAAAACCACACCGACTACCACCACACCTACTTCAACCACACCTACTACAACCACATCAACTACAACAACACCGACTTCCACCACACCGACTACAACCACACCTACTACAACCACACCAACCACAACTACACCGACTACACCCACACCAACTGCAACAACACCTAATACAACCACACCTACTACAACTACACCAACTACAACCACACCTACTACAACCACACCGACTACAACCACACCTACTACAACCACCCCTACTACAACCACACCAACCACAACCACACCGACTACACCCACACCAACTTCAACAACACCTAATACAACCACACCACAACACCTACTACAACCACTCCTACTACAACCACACCAACCACAACTACCCCGACTACACCCACACCGACTACAACCCCACCTACTACAACCACACCAACCACAACAACACCGACTACACCCACACCGACTACAACCACACCTACTACAACTACACCTACTACAACAACACCGACTACAATAACACCTACTACAACCATTCCTACTACAACCACGCCGACTACAACCACATCTACTACAACCACACCGACTACAACCACACCTACTACAACCACACCAACTACAACAACACCGACTACAACCACACCTACTACAACAACACCGACTACAACCACACCGACTACAACCACGCCGACTACAACCACATCTACTACAACCACACCGACTACAACCAAACCTACTGCAATCACACCTACTACAACCACACCTACTACAACAACACCTACTACAATCACACCTACTACAATGATTCTTACTACAACCACACCTACTACAACCACACCGACTACAACCACATCAACTCCAACCACACCTACTACAACCAAACCTACTACAACCACATCTACTACAACCACACCTACTACAACCACAGTAACTACAACAACAACTACTACAACCACTCCTACTACAACCACACCGACTACAACCACACCGACTTCAACCACACCAACTCCCACCACACTTACTACAACCACACCTACTACAACCACACCAACTACAACAACACCGACTACAACCACACCTACTATAACCACACCAACTACAACTTCACCGACTACAACCACACCAACTACAACCACACCTGCTATAACCACACCGACTTCAACCACACCTACTACAACTACACCTACTACAACAACACCTACTACAATCACACCTACTACAACCGTTCCTACTACAACAACTCCGACTACAACCACACCTACTACAACCACGCCGACTACAACCACATCTACTACAACCACACCGACTACAACCACACCTACTACAACCACACCGACTACAACCACACCTACTACATCCACACCTACTACAACCACACCGACTACAACTATACCGACTACAACCACACCTACTATAACCACACCTACTACAGCCACATCTACTACAACCACACCTACTACAACCACACTGACTACAACAACACATACTACAACCACACCTACTACAACCACACCTACTACAACTACACCTACTACAACCACACCTACTACAACCACACCTACTACAACAACACCTACTACAACCACACCTACTACAACCATACCGACTACAACCACACCGACTACAACCACACCTACTACATCCACACCTACTACAACCACACCGACTACAACTACACCGACTACAACCACACCTACTATAACCACACCTCCTACAGCCACATCTACTACAACCACACCTACTACAACCACACCTTCTACAACCACACCTACTACAACCACACCTACTACAACCACATCGACAACAACTACAACCTCACCGTCTATAACTATACCTACAACAACACCTACTATAACCACACCTACAACAAATACTACAACCACATCTACTACAACCATACCTACAACAACCATATTTAGTACAACTACGCCTTTTGCTATCAAACCAACTACACTTGCTCCCGGTAGCTCTGTTATTTCAGCAGGTAAGAGTTAAAAATGTTAACGTTTATAACTCAACTGCCCTCAATTAACAGATCTATGACACCGTGACGTCACATATGTGATATGCCGGGTTAACCGGAAAAGCTAGGGAGATGGCTTAATATAAGAGCCTACTCTTGTTGCCAGATCCCTAATGTTACTTTATGTAAAATGACATATTATGTACAGCATATTTGTAAATAAAATAATGTTTAAACCAACTGGAAAAGTTAACGTTAAGTGCGAAAAGATAGGTTACGAAACAGGGAAAATTGTTGAATGATTTCATTTAAAAAAATGAAACTGATGACATGGACTGAGTATAATTGGATTATTTGTGATATAATAGGAACTGATTATTTCTGGATTACTTTAAATTTCAGAACAAATAGTCATTGCAATCAAGTTGACGGTCGTTGTGGAGATTGGGTTTAAAGAAGACCTGAAGGACAAATCATCTGCTCTTTATCAAACGTATAGCGAGTCATTTCGTCACATGGTGGGTGAAGAAGTATATTAGATACATTATAATATACTACTTACATATATATATATAAAAGTAGAAATTGACAAATACGTTTACGCTTCCACTTATTGGAGGGATCGCTGGCTCACTGTCTGTGACAAAGCCCTTTTCGCGTGACCGGTTCAACCAGTTTGTCTGTTTTTAAATGTAACATGTTCGGGTATAAACCCTGGCGGACCTGCACATGTGTATGTAGCCCTTGCAAGGGTTTGTCAGAGCTCGCCTGAAAGCAGCATCAGATTACTAGGTCTGACCTTATTAAACAACGAACGACTCTGGCCCAACCGGTTCAACCGTTTGGACGGCAATAAACGAATGCGGCCAACATTAGTCGATAACCTACACCACCTTCAAGACTATTATTATTACTTAATGGTCTTACGTCCGCTATAGCGGCCTTGCGGCCTTTCACCAGACGAGAAAAGATTTAAAATGGAAAATAGAAGGGAAAAAGCATGAAGAGAAAGGAGAAACTAATTTCCTATTAAACCGTTTTAATCTATCGCTCTGCAAATAATAGTTACCTAATATGAAATTGTTTATCCTTTCATTTTATTTTGTATGTGTCTATTTTTTATATGTTTTTCTTATACTATTTTTGGGACGAAATTGTCTGCGACGAGTTATTTTGGTAGACGACATTGTCGGTACAATTTCTAGAGGAGTTCTCGCGCGAAGTTGTTTTTTAATTTGTTAACTCTATCCCTGATAATAGTTCGTATCAAAGGACTTTTAACTAGCATTTCTTATCCAGTAACTGTCTCATTATCCCACAAATTCCATCTTTGACTTATGTTTACTACCTGGTTGAATGGGAGTGACCCTGTCCGTTATGTCGCAGTTTTCTTAACGCCGTGTGCTAATGCCGCGGTCACATCTTACGGTCACGCACGTAGTTGACTGGAGTGGGGGATGACCGAAGTTGACTGTAGTGGGGGATGACCGAAGTTGACTGTGGTAGTCCGTAGGCGACCTTAGTTAAACGTATTAAACGTAGTTAGACGTAGTTCAACCCTTAACCCTACTTGACCTGTGTTAACCGTATAACAGTACTGTGATCATACTTCAAAAGTAGTCCAACCCTAGTAGTTGTCCCTATTTGACCCTATTCTTAACCGTAGTGTTAACCATAGTGCCATGATACTACGGTCAACTACGATAAACACTATGGTCAGGTAGGGTCAATTACGGCCAAATAGGGTCAACTACGTTCAAACTACGGTGACAGTAGGGTCCTGGCATCTAAACTCACCGTAGAAATAGTATTTTGAACATGTTTAATAATTTTGGCCTAACCACGGCTAAATCATGGGTTTCTTGAAGTTCAAAGTACGTTTATAACTACGTTGAACTACATCTAATTAGGTTTAATACGTTTAACAAATTTCACCTACGGTCATCCCCCACTACGGTCAACTACGTGTGACCGTAAGATATGTGACCGCGGCTAAAAACGAACAACGTTGGTTACAGATTGTTTTCCTTACATTACTTACATCCCCCCCCCCCATTATTTCATTTAAGTTCCGTCTTCTAGATGATTGTTGTAACCGTAATTTAGCCTTCGGATTGTGCTGAGTGTTAACACTTGTTCTATATGATCCGTATCTTCAGATTTATACCAAGTACAATGACACAGATGGGTTTGAGAGTGTGACTATCATCGGATTTACGTAAGTAATTATCTCTACGATCAGCTACTGCATTTTAAATAAGATTTCTACTTCCTATCGCTTCCTACACTTTTCGTCAGCGTCATAATTTTAATCTGATTGCGAGATGATGTTACCAGGAAAAACCCTGATCTAATGTCCCTCGTTCCACCTTTTTTTCAAACATATTTAAAGGTCCCCTTGCTATGCTCCATTTTCTTAAAAAATATGTATACATTTCCCTCAGTTCAACCCAAAGCCCCTTTAAATCGACACTATGTATCTGCACAACCGGTGGCAGTATAACGAGGTTTTAATGTATATAGTTTTGGACGGTAAATGCAATTTTAATTGAAATGTTGTTCAACAACTTTATTTTCTTTATTCTGATTATTGAACACAACTATGTTTTGTATAAATTAAACACGGTTTTCACATTGTTGTAATTTGTAAGATCCCACAATGTTCTGACGGTTTTGTTTGTGGTTCAGTTTAGTGACCTATAACATGACACTATATCAAATGCTGAGTTAATGTTTGTATTAAATTGCGAATAGAGTTCATGTACCTGCCGTAAAAGTACCAGACATGCTATTTATATATTGTATTATTATGAAGTTATGTCAATAAAGCGACAACATCCTGTATTATTCCACGTTGTAGGAACGGTAGCGTTGAATGTAACTATAGACTAAGATTTGCTGCCGGTAGGTCGAAAGACTCAATCCTGCAGGCCGTCAAACATAATACATGGGACAACGAGACATTAAAACTGCATGGTCAACCAGTCAGTGTAAATTTGAACAAGACAAAGGAAAAACGGGAGTTCGATTTAGATAGAGGTAAGAAGTAACAATATTGAATAATGTATTATCTTTCATAACATTAGTGAAATATATCTGAGTATACATTTCCACATACATTGTATGCACCTATAGATATAGCGTTGTTCGGTGATGATCTGAGTTGAATTTTTGAAGAATTTTTGATGGTAGTGTAGTTTATTGTTTTCTCTCTTTGAAGCATAGGATATCTGATTTCACAAAAGAAAACATTGCATTGACTAACACTGACTACTAACAACAGCATTACTTGGAAAACGTTGGCGATAGAACACATATGTATGCATTTATTTTATCTATTCTATCTGACACATTAATAGTAAATTTCAATAATTTAGGAAACACATCAGTTCATATTTCATGTTCACAGTTTATATATATATAATTCATTTATTAATTGAAAAAACACCACTATAATTCCTTTGATTCGTTGTTTTCAGCGGAAAACGCAAGTATGTGTGATTTACAAGATAACTGCAATGAATACCAAAGTTGCGAAGATGGTGATAAATTAAGTGGCCCTTTCATCTGTAATTCGAAATGCACGTACGATGTTTGTGGTGACTACGGATATTGCTTACTTCATCCGTCAGGGAACACAAGGTGCATGTAAGTAACGTCGGTCTGCTTGTTGATTTCAATGACAAAGCTACTGTATATCTCGCCGAACTTCATGCATGACTGTTATAAAGGGTTTTCGAGGCACCTTTCCCTTTTAGCTGTATTTTACATATTATATATATTTCGGAACACACTAGACACGGATTTTTCATTCTGTTCAAATATGAAGTGTTGAGTGCTGAACGAACGACACGGCCATGTTGTGCTGTGAGATGTAACCCTGTTAAGCTTCTGTATCTACATATACAAACTAAATTTTCAAAAAGATGGTTCATTTCTTCGTACGTCTGGTGTGTTTTTTTAATCAAAATCGTCGAATTAAAGAAGAAACCAAACAAATAATTGATGTAGAAATTAAACGTTTACTTCTATTTATAACTAGTAAAAACGGTATAAATTGCAGACGTCACGTTACGTCGTCGGAAACTGTTCTAGTCACAGGTAGATGGTAGTTTCAGAAAGTAATTTTATTGAATTTGATTATGGTTTCCTGTCACGTCTGAAAAAGTAGCGAATCGACTGAATTAATGACTGTTACAGTCGGTTGAATAAGTTCACAAGCTCACAAATTCAAAACAGTAACACATAAAGACCTTATTATACGATGTCACTGCGATAAAATGATATAGATCATTTACTCCCATTTGAAAAGAATACAATAACCTTTATCAATATCGCACAAAATATTGTCCTTTCTTAAATCATCTGTATCTTTGCGTCATCGGTTTCCGCGCCCTTATAAAGTAGCCTCAATTTTGTATTCATATCAACAGAAAACTGTTGAAAATGTCTATGGCTGCCACAGACATGTATGCAATCTACTAATGAAAACAAAATATGAGCAACTGAAAACTGTCGTTTGAATTTTATCTAGTCTTCAAGGAAAGACAACTCAAATGCACTAACAAGAATTTATCCACAGTTACCAGCACAGACAGTGGCTTCGCTGAATATTTTAGAAGCTTCTTCCTCAAAACAATTAGCAATACAACTTTTTTCTAAATTGCACATTTCTTTTAATTTTCAACATATCGACAAAAACAAATTGATATAAATAAAAGTTAATTTCATTTAATTCATTTATTTATAAAAAAAAAAATTAGATTGTGTAGTCTGATATCAGTTTTATTTGAAACTACATGATTTTGTTTCTTTTTCCATCCTTGTTGTTCCACAAATTTTGACGGTAAAAAGCGTTTTTAATTTTGTGTCAATTTTTATGTATATAGATATACAAATTTTATATACTAAATAAAATATTTTATCACCATGTATTTTACATTCAAGCGATGTGGATAAAGTAGCAGAAATGGCTAATATCATTAAGAATTATCGCTAAAAAACGAAGTAAGGAATCTTACACTACGAGTCCTATAATTTTTATTTTTTTTTAATTTTCATTGTTATTTGACCGTTATGACTTTCGAGTTATGTCCCCTGAATCACGATATCCGCTTTATATCTGGGGTGTTTATTAACCGATAAACTTCAAACTTAAACACAAGAATAATTACCATAAACACATAACTTTGATAAAAACTTTCGTTAAAGCCGGCCGTAATGTGTGGTGTTAATCCTTGTGATTTTATTAAATCAAGGGTATATACATTGAACTATATTGTATTTCACTCTTTCAATACCAATAGTTGATATCTTTCTCCTTAAAACTAATCACCTCCATTTTTTTTCTTAGCGCCTCACTTAGCAATACCTCACTTTTAGCTTTAACGCTAAGCGTTCTTCTAGGCGAGGAAGGCAAGGGGTTATGTCATCATGCCGGGACATACCAAGTTCCTTAAAATTGGTAGTTGTTATTCCCTGCTTAACGTTCAGCGTTAAGGGTTATTGCAACAACTGATTCACCCATTGTCAGTATAGTGAGACCGGACGGAATTCAGTGCTAGGTGCCTTCGGCATGGTATTTCAGTGATATAGCACTTAAAAGTCTGCATCGGATCCACGTTATCACTCAGAGGCAAATATACCAATGTACCCCGTCTCCAGCACATACACGCGCATACATTACACACATCCAGGCACGTCCTTAAATGACCCTAGTTGTTGAAAGGAAACTAATCTGTGACGAGCGTATAGTGTACTGCTTCATAGTACAACTTTGTATTTACAGATGCCTCCCAGACACCGTATTCGAGCATTACAGTGATAGCTGCTTAAAGTCAAGTGACCTCACAAACATTCTGGCAGTTACCGCAGGGTTAGGAGGAGCAGTTATCATCGTCATCGTAGTCGTCATCGTATATGTATGCAAGAAAAGAAGGACAACAAAGAAAACCCATAGTAATACAAGGCAAGTAGTATGCCATCGGACAGACGTCAAGGAAATTGACCCGTAACTTAACATTGTTAACTCCAGGATTGTAAAAAGTGGTCGTTTGTATTTAAAATGTGGGGTTTTGAATTGAAAGTAAACTTTACGCTTATCAATGCAATTAAAATATTTTAATCCGTACGCATCTATATTCATGATGTTAACGTGTAAGTTACGCACTATCAAAAAATCTTAACATGGAGATGAATCGTCAGTGAAAACTTTCACCGTCTGATTGTAATATATTGATAGTATGTCCTGACCCCGACCCCTTGATTTTTTTGTTGATAGTGTATATCATAAATTATCGAGTGTAGTTATAAATTAAATTAAGTATTCGTGTAATATATCTATAATTTAATGTAAATTATCGTTTGTATTAAATCCGTTTCTATTAGCTTTTCTTTAAAGGTAGCCGTACAATTTGTTGTTGAAATGATTTCACAAAATAAATCATTAAAATTTATTTCATTACTCAAACGCTATTTTTTAAGACTGTTTTGCTATCAAACATGATGATGATATTCAAACGGGAGATAACCCGATAAAGCTTGACTATATTTGATCGTGATGAGTTTTTTTGCAGACATAATCGAGTTTATGGCAGTGAAATCAGTATGCCAACAAGAATGGAGAACTTGAGGGCCAATAGGGCGTACAATATTGGAGAGAGAGCTGACCGGGGACCAACAAGACATGAACACATGATGGGGAGTTCCGAAAATGAACGCCCGGCAGCCTATTATAACGGCTGGGAAAGTATCAGCGACCAACCAGCTGCACCGGTAAACTCAAAGACGTCATTGAACTAACTTTGGAAATTTTTACAATATGTTTTCAAAATATAAATACAAAAAGCGTATTTTTACACTTTTTATCATAGTATTTTAAGAACCTATTTTAAAAAAGATTGAATTATTTTTAGTTCGCTGTTGTAAGTTATAATTGTGTTCTCATTTTCCCTATAGTGTCCCCAGCTCCTGATATTGTCGTCATCTGTCGATTTCGTCCGATTGAGAGGACACAGTACTCTTTTTGTGCAGACGGATTTTCATAATAGTTTATTAAAATACAAATACAAAAAATGTTTAACATTATTTGTATTTGTGTTTCAAATGATAATTTTGAAAAGTTTTGCACATTTTTTTTAACAAAAATTTGAGTTCGTTGTCATAATAATGTTTTCTCAAGTTATAAATAAAAATATATAAAATAAAAACGATAGACAGTTGATAAATGCCAATTCAAAATCATACTTAATCTTACGACTATAAGGTAATTATCATATTATACGACATTGTTTTGAATATTTATAACCATACGTACCTAACATTGACAGAAAACATCATCTACTAGGGTAAAAATGAATTAAGAACGGTCTCTTACTGTTTTTCTAAAAGCCTCGGATGTATTTGCCTATGGAAATATGGGACTCGCCACGTGACTACCACACCTCAGCGGTGCATGAGCAAAGAAGACCCCAGTACGTTGAGCCCGGTGATGCATACAGGTTATTAGACACAGAAAATCAGGTCAGTCCAACAAAAAATACATACTTACACGTTGACCAACAGGTATCATTGTCATTTGATGAAACATTTCATTCATTTCAAAAATAATTAGTTTCATATGATTGACAGATACGTGTATATGAAACAAACGCTTTGCTTAGACGATCAAAGAAAACTATCAGATCTTATGTTTTCGAACTTTGACTTTTAATATAAAGGCTAACAGATATATCCTTCTCTCAATACTGTGGGAAAAAATCGTTAAAAACCTTTCTAAAGAATTCTCCATAACAATCTAATTTTCAATACCTTTGACAGAATTGCATGTGTTTGTAATCTTTAAGTTACAAAGCCTAAAAGGAATGAAGCAAAAACCGCGACAAGCCGAGTGTCAAGCTAATGGGCAACAAATCATCAAAAAGCTTGATGTGGAGCGTAGTTCTTAGCCAGAAAAAACCCTCCATTGGCTGCTTCATCTTTTATATAGAAGGGAAGATACCCCTAGTAATAAAACAAAAACAAACACAAAACAAAACAAAACACACTTTTGGGTGGAACCTTTCCTCGCGATTATAACTGATGCAGTGGTGTTATTATACCTTAACAGTGTTGGAATATATTATGGATAAATATTTTAAGATATTTACTGCTTTTAATTAAAGGATGATTTCATATGCATAACAAAATTTAATTCTAAAACATTGAAGTAATTCCCTCTTTGAAAATTATGGAAAAGTGCACGTATTAAGTTTTGCTGTATAAACATATATATATATATATGGACATATCATAATTCAACCAACATAAATTGGGCAAATTGTAACAAATGAGTGACTTTATTCAACCTTGAATAATGTCATTTCTGACATTCGTGTATATTGAATTTGAGTCTCAAATATTTCATGAGTATCTTAAACTGTTTAATAATGTGAATAATGCATTTAATCATGATTTTGTTTACATCCTTAGCTTTATATCCGACGCCCAAGATTGTCAACACGACACAGCGACATGTTTGGGTATGTGTGTTGTTATTTTTAGTAAATATACTGTATACTGGTTAAGATTGATATATCTTACCTGTAAAATGAAATGTGCAATCCGTTATGTAAACAATTTCCAATAACTTTCATTTCAACGTTTGTCAATGCCCCAATGAATTTCTGAAAAGTTACTATCAATGGTGACAAAATGATTTTAAAATGAAAGTATGGCTCAAAAATGTGCAAGAAAAACGTTTGAATTTTTATCTCGCGTCAAAATTACTGCACATTCATCAGTCGTAACAATATCATAGTCCAATGTTGTTTATTGTAGTAAAAACGACCATGCAGTACAATGTCTTGTGGCAATCTTGATTAAATGATAAGAAAATTTCGACTCATGGATGCTTCTTTAAATATATCGATCGTTAGATTTAGCATATCATGTTGTAGCTTATTAGCGTTAAACAGTAAAAGCAATAGAATTGATCGAGTGTTCAATGAACATTTATGTTGATTTAGCTTAACAAGTAAAATTCAACCCGAATGAATTGTTTTTGTCATCCTGCATAGATTCATTCGTTAAAAATTTGATAAAAAATAATTATGCTGTTTTCTATATTACAGGTACCGGGAACGCTTCGTTTAAGATTTGTTATGTTTGGGTGACATTTATACGCATATTTATTAACCTGCAACATTATTGATGGATTCTCATAGAAAAGTTTGTTCATGATTTTCTGTGGTCAGGCGTAGAAACATTTTAGAAACACTATCATTAACCGGTTAGCTATTTAGCTAATTAGTTGTCAATAAAGCTCATTAATTTTGTCTGTGATATAAAAACGATGGACTAAAGACGAGGACAACACTTGTGTGACTTCGGTCAGCTTACTAATTGAAGTTCCACTGCAGCACTCGTTGTATGGAATATATGTGAAAAGCACTGCAGCACTACAATGTATAGAATATATGTGAACGGCATTGAAGCACTGCAATGTATGGAATAAATGTGAACGGCACTGAAGCACTGCAATGTATGGAATATATGTGAACGGCACTGCAGCACTGCAAAATATGGAATATATGTGAAAGGCACTGAAGCACTGCAATGTATGGAATAAATGTGAACGGCACTGAAGCACTGCAATGTATGGAATATATGTGAACGGCACTGCAGCACTGCAAAATATGGAATATATGTGAAAGGCACTGAAGCACTGCAATGTATGGAATAAATGTGAACGGCACTGAAGCACTGCAATGTATGGAATATATGTGAACGGCACTGCAGCACTGCAAAATATGGAATATATGTGAAAGGCACTGTAGCACTGCAATATATGGAATATATGTGAACGGCACTGCAGCACTGCAATGTATGGAATATATGTGAACGGCACTGAAGCAGTGCAATATATGGAATGTATGTGAACGGCTGGCTTATCGGCTATCATTTAAATGGTAAATTCGGATATATCTCGCCTGCTGGACAGGAGAACAGGAACTAGAGATAGAGAAGCTGACTTGATGGAACTGTATTATTCGGTGTTATTGGACAGATGTTAAAAGTATCAAAAACCAACATTTTCAATTCAGCAATAAGGTGATTCAGCGATATATTGTTATAAATTATTAACATAAATATGTTTTTGATATACGCTAACCTAAATAATCAATATTTATTCGATATCATGTTTTTGTTTATATATCCTAAATTATCGATAAGGCGCGTCTTATTTTTAAAATTCAAAGCCTCTTAGCAGGTTCAAACATGAAATCAAAGGCTGGCCTACTATTTTACAAGTTTGAGATGAATTTGACTGTAAGGAATCAAGGACTTGTTAAGGCCGGCTTATCATTCAATCAGGATCGATATTTTAGGTTATGTATATGTAATATTATCATTTTCAACCAAGTTGTACTTATATATGAGTTCCTTACATAAACAGATTGACATTTTTTCATATAACCAAAGCAATGATTGATAAAATCAATTTTGGAAAGTTAATATAGAAGGCAGCGTATCTTACCAGTGTGAATCAACCCAGTAATACTTTCATGATTTAAAATGATAGCAGGGTTACTTGCACCATTTTCATTTATATTTCTTAATCATTTGGATATATTTTATTAAATAAGTGCAGTGTTTTTTTTTTTATTAAGTAATCAAAAAAATACGTTCTTCTGTGTTTAACATCTTGTACATCATGTATGCAATTTCATCTTTTATACATCAAACTTATTTATTTTGTAAAATATGTATTATTCTCATAGGTGTTCATTTTTTTACCATTCAGACGTTTTTTTTGTATTGGTTTCTTATAAGCAATTCATTCATTGTGTGTTATATGAATTGTTATATATCAATTAAAATGAACTTGTTAATCGTTGTCATTGAGTGTTCAGTCTAATGTAATACCTTAAACGGTGAATTAACTTAAACATGATTTATCAAACACAAGCTCGGGGTGAGTGGCTGAGAATATGAATATAAAGCTACTGTCCATGTTTGTACAATTTCACGAAAACTCTAAAACGTTAAAAAAGCTATAACATATAACAGTATGCCAAAACTGAATAACACTGCACCGTACTGCTGTTTTGTCCTTACAGGCCTCATATGTGATGCGAGGGACCCAAAGGGTAGACATCCAAATTGACGTAATCCATCGTTGTAACAAAATGTGAGGTGTATTAATACACCTTGATTTACTTTTGTCTTTTAAAGGGTTGTACGACAAACGTCACCAATTGAACATTAATTCTAATAATAATGTTATTTCGAAAGAATGTCCATGTTTATCATTGAGATATAACCAAAATCTAAATAATTTTGATATTTTAACTGAAATTCATGTTGGTCAAATACATACAGAAATGACATATTAATAATGTCAACCTATGTTGTGCCACGCTTGGTTGTAGTCAGACTATAAAAAAATCAATAATCTATTAACAGATTTCGGCCATGAAAACAGCAGTTATATCATATATATACCAAAACATGTAAAACGTCAGATTGATTTTTTTAATATTAATTTCCGAACCTTAGCATAGAAATACGTCAGAGAATCAACAAAGCAATGTTGTTATGCAACCAAAAGGCATAAACACATCAGTACGTCAATAAATCAACGATGTTACCCAGCTGAAAGACATGATTACATGATGACGTCAACAAATCAATGTTGTTATCCAGCTAAAATACATAAAAAAACATCAGTACGTCAAAAATCAATTATGTTATCCAGCTAAATACATGAAGACATCAGTACGTCAACAGATGCAGGGGTGACCTAGCTAAGAACATCGACAAATCAATGACTTTATCAAGTTAAAACATCAAGACGCCAACAGATTCAGATGTTACCCAGCTGAAATACATCAAGACGCCAATAGATTCAGATTTTACCCTGTTAAAGAACATCAACAAAGCAGTGTTGTTATTCAGCTTAATAACACAAACACAATTGGACATTTACTTATCAATATGGTTGCTAAACTTATTGATTGATAGAACATACTTTAATGTTGTCAACCTATTTAGGGGTAGGCCATGACATCAATGAAACAGTGTTGTGAAACCACTATCAGAAAAATGTTTTCATCGGTATTGGATAAAGCTAGCATTTTATCAAAGTACTTGGCAAGTAGTGCTTTTTTGTGTGACAAGGAAGAATTCTTATTTATAAATCAAGCCGTCTGTTGCTAGGCCCTGTACCGTTAGCTCGAGCCTATATCCTGAACATAACTCTAAATACCAGTATGAGTCTCAGTTTCCAAACATAAACAATCAAGAGATTCGTATGTCATACACTATCAACCACTTCAAATGCCATTCCGGGACATTGGGTCGACAATTGACCTCAATCTGTTCAGTTCAACTATTAAATCATTTAACTATGTGATAAAAAAAATTCAATAAAACTTACTAACAAATGAAAATGTTAATTTGAAGGAATATGAATTGTTCTTTAAAATTATTTAAAGAACACTTTATAATTAACATAACACTAAACATGCTACTTTTTCCTGAAGACCAACAAAAAAAAAGTCTTATCGGATGCTTGGTGACCTTAACCCCTACAATACATCGTATTTTAATATCATTTGTTGAAAGCTTTTGGTATTTTGGAAAGTGTATTGAGCAGATGTATGAAATACCTTAGGTTAAAATGGTTAAATTTCACATAATATGAATTGGGATAGCAACAGTATAATAATTCAGTTAATCAAATAATATACCATCATTTATCTGGAAAATTAATGCATTATTCTTTTGTGGTTTATTATGTCATTTTTTGTTAACCCTGTGTTATAATTTGTTCTTAGATGTCAATGTTGTGATATATTTTCCCTTTATCACTAACACAAGAAAAATATAGCCAGCGATTCAGATACGGCACAACAATTTTGGCTAGAACATTGTTATATTTCTAGTATCTTTTTACGTATGAAGGTTTATCATTCACTGAACCCTGGGCCCCTTAACCTTGGTAATGCTTAGCAATTAACATATATGTGCAGTTAAAACTAGTTTTGACAAATGTATAAATCAACCATTGCTTACTGAATAAACTGTTTAAAGAAACATGACACTGACTTTTAAGTGATGTGATGTTAATTGAGAAAAACTCAACCCTGCAAATGACTACAATACGTATATGACATTTAAACCTATATACTTTCGAAATTGTGGTACATTTTGTCGTTGTATTTTGGTGTTGTGATATTTGTTCTCATTGTTAATATTGGGGTATATTTGTCATTGTTAATGTCGTTAAATGTTTTGTCATCGTTGATGCTGTTGTATATTTTTAATTGTTTGTTTGGTTGTAGATTTTGACATTATTGATGTTGTGGTATTTTTTGTTATTGTATGAAAATGCTGTGGCATATTTTTTATCATTACCAACCCTCGCATCACAGATATATTTAAGACATCTTATCGCAGCCATAACATAGGGGTATTATTAGTTTGACTTGCATTACATCTATTCACGCGTCATTTGGCCTTTCTTTTTCCTTTTGTTGAACTCGAATGTTGAACACAACATGGTTATATAGACGTTTTTTACCACTGTGATGCCAATGAGACGACAGGTGAACGTGATTCAGCTAATAATGGCAGAGTTACAGACGTTGTTTATATAGCTCTACTAGTCTTATACTTTGTTCTTATTTTATTACAAACTATTTCCCTGTATTACGTGTATATATTCAACTTTATTAGTATGTACTTGTGAGAATATATATATAGATGTGTGTGATTTTGTGTGTAAGGAAGGATGTGTGATGGTGAGTGTGTTTGTGTGCTCTTGCGTGTATCGAGTTTCGAGGCCCGCGCCAGTGTTTCACAGCAACATTCAGAGATCAAATCTCAGATAGTGTGTGTGTGTGTGTGTCTTCGTGTGTGCGTGTAAAGGTATAAGAATGGATATGGGAATGTGCTTATTTACCGCTATTACACTATGCCATCTTACTATTATGATACACGTATTTATATACCAGACCTGTAAATAGAACTCGGTCGTTCATTTATATGAACACCTAATGGAAAGAAATCAGCCAATCCACGCCTATAAGTTCATTTCCCTACCGGGACCTATCTGCAGATACTTGTGGATCATCACATGTTTGCCATCTTCCCTACTATATTCAACCAAATATTGTTCCGGTCGCTCTCCCCTTTTCTTTCTCTTTGCTTTCCCTACCGTCCATCATATACTGCCTTGTCAACCTCATTTCACTTCCCTTTTCCATATATTCACAGTTTGTTAAAGACAAAGTTATACGTGTACAAGTTTACTTAAATGATACTACACATGTAAAAGGTAATCTATACAGACCACGTAATCTTTACTATTCAGACGTTACATGGTCATTGCTGATGTTGTTGTATATATGTTGTCATTACTGATGTTCTTGTATATTTGTCATTGTTTGTTGACGCTGTGGTATACTTTGTTCCTGGGTATTGACGTTGAAGTATATTTTGTCATTGTTTGTTGACGCTGCGGTATACTTTGTCCTTGGGTATTGACGTTACAGTATATTTTGTCATTGCTGATGTTGTTGTATATTTTGTCATTGTTTGTTGACGTTGCGGTATACTTTGTCCTTGGGTATTGACGTTACAGTATATTTTGTCATTGCTGATGTTGTTGTATATTTTGTCGTTGTTAGTATACGCTGTGGTATACTTTGTCCCTGGGTGTTGACTTTAAAGTATTTTTTGTCATTGCTGGTGTTGTTGTATATTTTGTCATTGTTTGTTGACGTTGCGGTTTACTTTGTCCCTGGGGATTAACGTTATATTATATTTTGTCATTGCTGATGTTGTTGTATATTTTGTCGTTGTTAGTTTACGCTGTGGTATACTTTGTCCCTGGGTGTTGACTTTAAAGTATTTTTTGTCATTGCTGGTGTTGTTGTATATTTTGTCATTGTTTGTTGACGTTGCGGGATACTTTGTCCTTGGGTATTGACGTTACAGTGTATTTGGTCATTGCTGATGTTGTTGTATATTTTGTCATTGTTTGTTGACGTTGCGGGATACTTTGTCCTTGGGTATTGACGTTACAGTGTATTTTGTCATTGCTGATGTTGTTGTATATTTTGTCATTGTTTGTTGACATTGCGGTATACTTTGTCCTTGGGTATTGACGTTACAGAGTATTTTGTCATTGCTGATGTTGTTGTATATTTTGTCATTGTTTGTTGACGTTGCGGGATACTTTGTCCTTGGGTATTGACGTTACAGTGTATTTTGTCATTGCTGATGTTGTTGTATATTATGTCATTGTTTGTTGACATTGCGGTATACTTTGTCCCTGGGTATTGACGTTACATTATATTTTTTCATTGCTGATGTTGTTGTATATATATTGTCTTTGTTCACGCTGCTGTAAACTTTGTCCCTTGGTATTGACGTTATAGTATATTTCGTCTTTCTATGTTCGTATGACATACATTGGCCTTGCATACTTGTTGACGCTGTGGAATATGTTATTCTTCTTCATTTGATATAAACATTGTGAACGATTCAGATACGACGCAATAACTTTGGTCAGCACATGCATGTTTCTATGTACCTTTTTGTAGGAGAGTTTGTGAGTGACACGTTGCAATGATGCCCTAAATAGCTTCTTTGCTGCAATGTAAAAACAATCACTCAGCTGACCATGTCAGATAATCTCAAACACTTGGAATGTGCACTTAAATAATACCGTTTCAGTGGGTTATTTATGCATGTTACATGGGAGAACAAATGCGTTCCTTATATGAAATGTAGGTCAGATAACAAATTATTAAATTACAGTACACTCCACAATTCTGCCAGTCTGGACAAAGATACAAGGTTGCACGTTCAGGGTCATCTATTATAGTTCAGCGAATAATATCGGCTCTATAATACTTCAGTAAATAATATCGGCTCTATAATACTTCAGTGAATAATATCGGCTCTATAATACTTCAGTAAATAATATCGGCTCTTTAATACTTCAGTGAATAATATCGGCTCTATAATACTTCAGTACTCACTCCTGATATCCTTGAGACTGTTCCTATCGATCAATAGGTGTGTTTAGTATGGTTTAGTATTGTGTAACGTCCTATCAACCGCTATTTCATTTAAGGACGGGAAAAGGTCATAAGGATCATATTTCCGATTTCGAATTTCAGTGTGTGCTGATGACCGACAAACGACGGGTACCACAATAAGTGAAAGTTTAGTGAATAGTTTACAAATAAACTCTACTTGTTTCGCCCCTTGTAATGTTTGCGAATGTGTTTACGATGTTGACTTTTTTAATTAACTTCTGGAATTAAACTTGGTTGAAGTAGTATTAAGAAAAAAACCCCTAATATCTGTATTAAAAAGATAGTATATTAATGTATATGTTAAAAATGTATCAATCAATAATCAAAATATGTTCAACTACACTAAAACTGATTTTTGTCATTACTCTTATTGGTTCATTGAACTGTTCAATTGTTTTCTGCCCAACTAGTACGACAAGCGACGTCTTTCATTTAAGAACTTATAAAAGAATATTTTAGCGTCAACATACAAAGAATGAACAGAATGGTCATTTCGTTCATATAGATTTTTTTAGGATAGTTAAAGTTAAAAATAAACTATGTCTGAAGCAATCTGATAACAATAATATCTTGACCTATGCTCCTACAATCTGATTTGCCTAGACTACTACGTAGTTTACGGGACGGAGCGCAGATCAATATATGATTTTAATCAAATTGTGTCTTAAGTGATCCGATGAACACATTGAAATACAGCGAAAGAGGAAATAGTTAAAAGGTCTTGCTACAACAGATATACTATTTATAAACCTAGTTCTTATGCCAGAATAACAACTAGTAACAAGGCTAAGAGCCCCTTACATTATGCGGTACATGTACAGTGAAACCTACATGTATGTACACCTGAGAACCCTGACATCCTCTAATAAATGACCTTCAATTGTCAAATTATTGTTTATTACAAAACTACCTTATTTTTACCATTGTCTTAAAAATGATGATGTACGCTGTTCACTTGTGAATAATTGGGACCGGACAGGTATAACATACTTTTGAAAAACAGGTAAGACAAAAAGCATTTAAGATATGCGTTTTGCTGTTTGAAGTATAAGAAACCATATATGTTGTCTGCGAGAAGGTCCCCCGCTGGTAGCGCACCTTCTGCACATCAAAGTTACGACACGGGACACTGAAACGCAACTTGAGGTAAATGTTTTCCGTATGTATGTAAAAGTTACAAAATAAGAAGAAAAATAATAACAGAACGACCACAATAAAATCTGTTTAAAAAAAGATAAAATCACATTAAACTTCAAAATTGCAATCTAAATCTTGAAATCGTTTAAGGTATTTGTCTATTTAATACCTGAAAAAATGGATCGATAACAACGATTAGTGTAGACGGGCAGACGAGGAATGTGGTGTAAAACAGTACACAAAATATTTTATTGGCCAGGAGATTGAACATACAACCTTGGGTATATATCAGTTAAGTATCCATTTGGAGCAACATGTCTGCGCTTACACACGATAAGCTGAGCAAACAAAGGCCTCAGGGTTGGACAAAAATTCCTTAACCGATACTGCGATATAAAATCACATTTTCGGTTTCGTTTTCTCATTTACAAAAAGTATGTTTCTGTATTTATTTGTCATGTGTATAGTTTGTTGTCTCTGTATGTGTCATGTGTATAGTTTGTAGAATCTGTATGTGTCATGTGTATAGTTTGTTGTGTCTGTATGTGTCATGTACATAGTTTGTTGCTTCTGTATTTGTCCTGTTTATAGTTTGCTGTCTATGTATTTGTCATGTGAATAGTTTGTTGTCTTTGTATTTGTCATGTGAATAGTTTGTTCTCATTTACAAAAAGTATGTTTCTGTATTTATTTGTCATGTTTATAGTTTGTTGTCTTTGTATTTGTCATGTGTATAGCTTGTTCTCATTTACAAAAAGTATGTTTCTGTATTTATTTGTCGTGTGTATAGTTTGTTGTCTCTGTATGTGTCTTGTGTATTGTTTGTTGTCTCTGTATTTGTCGTGTGTATAGTTTGTTGTCTCTGTATGTGTCATGTGTATATATTGTTGTCTCTGTATTTGTCATGTGTATAGTTTGTTGTGTCTGTATTTGTCCTGTGTATAGTTTGTTCTCTCTGTATTTGTCCTGTGTATAGTTTGTTCTCTCTGTATTTGTTTTGTGTATAGTTTGTTGTCCCTGTTTTTGTTTTGTGTATAGTTTGTTTTCCCTGTATTTGTTTTGTGTATAGTTTGTTGTCCCTGTTTTTGTTTTGTGTATAGTTTGTTGTCTCTATTTTTGTTTTGTGTATAGTTTGTTCTCTCTGTATTTGTTTTGTGTATAGTTTGCTGTCTCTGTTTTTGTCCTGTGTATAGACTCTGTATGTGTCCTGTGTATAGTTTGTTGTCTCTGTATTTGTCATGTTTATAGTTTGTAGACTCTGTATGTGTCATGTGTATAGTTTGTAGACTCTCTATGTGTCATGTGAATAATTTGTTGTCTCTGTATGTGTCATGTGTATATATTGTTGTCTCTGTATTTGTCATGTTTATAGTTTGTTGTCTCTGTATTTGTCATGTGTATAGTTTGTAGACTCTGTATGTGTCGTGTGTATAGTTTGTAGAATCTGTATGTGTCATGTGTATAGTTTGTTGTGTCTGTATTTGTCCTGTGTATAGTTTGTTCTCTCTGTATTTGTCCTGTGTATAGTTTGTTGTCTCTGTTTTTGTCCTCTGTATACTTTGTTGTCTCTCTATTTGTCCTGTGTATAGTTTGTTGTCTCTGTCTGTTTCATGTATATAGTTTGTTGTCTCTGTATGTGTCATGTTTATCGTTTTTTGTCTCGGTATGTGTCATGTGTATAGTTTGTAGAATCTGTATGTGTCATGTGTATAGTTTGTTGTGTCTGTATGTGTCATGTACATAGTTTGTTGTTTCTGTATTTGTCCTGTTTATAGTTTGCTGTCTATGTATTTGTCATGTGAATAGTTTGTTGTCTTTGTATTTGTCATGTGTATAGTTTGTTCTCATTTACAAAAAGTATGTTTCTGTATTTATTTGTCATGTTTATAGTTTGTTGTCTCTGTATTTGTCCTGTGTATAGTTTGTTGTCTCTGTCTGTTTCATGTATATAGTTTGTTGTCTCTGTATTTGTCATGTGTATAGTTTGTTGTGTCTGTATGTGTCATGTACATAGTTTGTTGTTTCTGTATTTGTCCTGTTTATAGTTTGCTGTCTATGTATTTGTCATGTGAATAGTTTGTTGTCTTTGTATTTGTCATGTGAATAGTTTGTTCTCATTTACAAAAAGTATGTTTCTGTATTTATTTGTCATGTGTATAGTTTGTTGTCTTTGTATTTGTCATGTGTATAGTTTGTTCTCATTTACAAAAAGTATGTTTCTGTATTTATTTGTCATGTGTTTAGTTTGTTGTCTCTGTATGTGTCATGTTTATCGTTTTTTGTCTCGGTATGTGTCATGTGTATAAATTGTAGACTCTGTATGTGTCATGTGTATAATTTGTTGTCTCTGTATGTGTCTTGTGTATTGTTTGTTGTCTCTGTATTTGTCGTGTGTATAGTTTGTAGACTCTGTATGTGTCATGTGTATAATTTGTTGTCTCTGTATGTGTCTTGTGTATTGTTTGTTGTCTCTGTATTTGTCGTGTGTATAGTTTGTAGACTCTGTATGTGTCCTGTGTATAGTTTGTTGTCTCTGTATGTATCATGTATATAGTTTGTTTTCTCTGTATGTGTCATGTGTATAGTTTGTTGTGTCTGTATGTGTCATGTACATAGTTTGTTGCTTCTGTATTTGTCCTGTTTATAGTTTGTGTATAATTTGTAGACTCTGTATGTGTCCTGTGTATAGTTTGTTGTCTCTGTCTGTATCATGTATATAGTTTGTTGTCTCTGTATGTGTCATGTGTATAGTTTGTTGTGTCTGTATGTGTCATGTACATAGTTTGTTGTTTCTGTATTTGTCCTGTTTATAGTTTGCTGTCTATGTATTTGTCATGTGTATAGTTTGTTGTCTTTGTATTTGTCATGTGTAGAGTTTGTTGTCTATGTATTTGTCATGTTTATAGTTTGTTGTCTCTGTATTTGTCCTGTGTATAGTTTGTTGTCCCTGTTTTTGTTTTGTGTATAGTTTATTGTCTCTGTATTTGTTTTGTGTATAGTTTGTTGTCTCTATTTTTGTTTTGTGTATAGTTTGTTCTCTCTGTATTTGTTTTGTGTATAGTTTGCTGTCTCTGTTTTTGTCCTGTGTATAGTTTGCTCTCTTTGTATTTGTCCTGTGTATAGATTGTTGTCTCTGTATTTGATTTGGGTATAGTTTGCTGTCTCCGTTTTTGTCCTGTGTATAGTTTGTTCTCTCTGTATTTGTCCTGTGTATAGTTTGCTGTCTCTGTATTTGTCCTGTGTATAGTTTGTTGTCTCTGTATTTGTCCTGTGTATGGTTTGTTGTCTCTGTATTTGTTTTGTGTATAGTTTGCTGTCTCTGTTTTTGTCCTGTGTATAGCTTGTTCTCTCTGTATTTGTCCTGTATATAGATTGTTGTCTATGTATTTGTTTTGTGTATAGTTTGCTGTCTCTGTTTTTGTCCTGTGTATAGTTTGTTCTCTCTGTTTTTGTCCTGTGTATAGATTGTTGTCTCAGTATTTGTTTTGTGTATAGTTTGTTGTCTCTGTATTTGTCCTGTGTATAGTTTGTTGTCTATGTATTTGTCCTGTGTATAGTTTGTTCTCTCTGTTTTTGTCCTGTGTATAGCTTGTTCTCTCTGTATTTTTCCTGTATATAGATTGTTGTCTATGTATTTGTTTTGTGTATAGTTTGCTGTCTCTGTTTTTGTCCTGTGCATAGTTTGTTCTCTCTGTTTTTGTCCTGTGTATAGATTGTTTTCTCAGTATTTGTTTTGTGTATAGTTTCTTGTCTCTGTATTTGTCCTGTGTATGGTTTGTTCTCTCTGTTTTTGTCCTGTGTATAGATTGTTTTCTCAGTATTTGTTTTGTGTATAGTTTCTTGTCTCTGTATTTGTCCTGTGTATAGTTTGTTGTCTCTGTATTTGTTTTGCGTATAGTTTGTTGTCTATGTATTTGTCCTATGTATAGTTTGTTGTCTCTGTATTTGTTTTGTGTATAGTTTGTTGTCTCTGTATTTGTCCTGTGTATAGTTTGTTGTCTCTGTATTTGTCCTGTGTATAGTTTGTTCTCTCTGTATTTGTTTTGCGTATAGTTTGTTGTCTATGTATTTGTCCTGTGTATAGTTTGTTGTCTCTGTATTTGTTTTGTGTATAGTATGTTGTCTCTGTATTTGTCCTGTGTATAGTTTGTAGACTCTGTATGTGTCCTGTGTATAGTTTGTTGTCTCTGTATTGGTCCTGTGTATAGTTTGTTGGCTCTGTATTTGTCATGTGTATAGTTTGTTGTCTCTGTATTTGTCATGTGTATAGTTTGTAGACTCTGTATGTGTCATGTGTATAGTTTGTAGAATCTGTATGTGTCATGTGTATAGTTTGTTGTCTCTGTATTTGTCATGTGTATAGTTTGTTGTGTCTGCTTTTGTCCTGTGTATAGTTTGTTGTCTCTGTATTTGACCTGTGTATAGTTTGTTGGCTCTGTATTTGTCCTGTGTATAGGTTGTCTCTGTATTTGTCCTGTGTATAGTTTGTAGACTCTGTATGTGTCCCGTGTATAGTTTGTTGTCTCTGTCTGTATCATGTGTATAGTTTGTTGTCTCTGTATGTGTCATGTGTATAGTTTGTAGACTCTGTATGTGTCCTGTGTATAGTTTGTAGACTCTGTATTTGTCATGTGTATAGTTTGTTGTGGCTGTTTTTGTCCTGTGTATAGTTTGTTGTCTCTTTATTTGTCATGTGTATAGTTTGTTGTCTCTGTATTTGTCATGTGTATAGTTTGTTGTGGCTGTTTTTGTCCTGTGTATAGTTTGTTGTCTCTGGATTTGTCCTGTGTATAGTTTGTTGGCTCTGTTTCTGTCCTGTGTATAGTTTGTTGTCTTTGTTTTTGTCCTCTGTATACTTTGTTGTCTCTCTATTTTTCCTGTGTATAGTTTGTTGTCTCTGTTTTTGTTTTGTGTATAATTTGTTGTCTCTGTATTTGTTTTGTGTATAGCTTGTTGTCCCTGTGTATAGTTTGTTGTCTCTATTTTTGTTTTGTGTATAGTTTGTTCTCTCTGTATTTGTTTTGCGTATAGTTTGTTGTCTATTTATTTGTCCTGTGTATAGTTTGTTCTCTATGTATTTGTCCTGTGTATAGTTTGTTGTCTCTTTATTTGTCATGTGTATAGTTTGTTGTCTCTGTTTTTGTCCTCTGTATACTTTGTTGTCTCTCTATTTTTCCTGTGTATAGTTTGTTGTCTCTGTTTTTGTTTTGTGTATAGTTTGATTTCCCTGTTTTTGTTTCGTGTATAGTTTGTTGTCTCTGTATTTGTCCTGTGTCTAGTTTGTTGTCTCTGTATTTGTCCTGTGTATAGTTTGTTGGCTCTTTATTTGTCCTGTGTATAGTTTGTTGGCTCTGTTTCTGTCCTGTGTATAGTTTGTTGTCTCTGTTTTTGACCTGTGTATAGTTTGTTTTCTCTGCATTTGTTTTGTGGATAGTTTGTTGTCTCTGTATTTGTCCCGTGTATAGTCTGTTGTCTCTGTATTTGTGCTGTGTATAGTTTGTTGGGTCTGTTTCTGTCCTGTGTATAGTTTGTTGTCTTTGTTTTTGTCCTCTGTATACTTTGTTGTCTCTCTATTTGTCCTGTGTATAGTTTGTTGTCTCTGCTTTTGTTTTGTGTATAGTTTGTTGTCTCTGTATTTGTTTTGTGTATAGTATGTTGTCTCTGTATTTGTCCTGTGTATAGTTTGTTGGCTCTGTATTTGTCATGTGTATAGTTTGTTGTGTCTGTTTTTGTCCTGTGTATAGTTTGTTGTCTCTGTATTTGTCCTGTGTACAGTTTGTTGTCTCTTTATTTGTCCTGTGTATAGTTTGTTGTCTATGTATTTGTCCTGTGTATAGTTTGTTGTCTGTGTTTTTTGTTTTGTGTATAGTTTGTTGTGTCTGTATTTGTTTTGTGTATAGTTTGTTGTCTCTGTATTTGTTTTGTGTATAGTTTGTTGTCTCTGTATTTGTCCTGTGTATAGTTTGTTGGCTCTGTATTTGTCATGTGTATAGTTTGTTGTCTCTGTATTTGTCGTATGTACAGTTTGTTGTCTTTGTATGTGTGATGTGTATAGTTTGTTGTCTCTGTATTTGTCGTGTGTACAGATTGTTGTCTTTGTATGTGTGATGTGTATAGTTTGTTGTCTCTGTATTTGTCGTGTGTATAGTTTGTAGACTCTGTATGTGTCATGTGTATAGTTTGTTGTCTCTGTATTTGTCGTATGTACAGTTTGTTGTCTTTGTATGTGTGATGTGTATAGTTTGTTGTCTCTGTATTTGTCCCGTGTATAGTCTGTTGTCTCTGTATTTGTGCTGTGTATAGTTTGTTGGGTCTGTTTCTGTCCTGTGTATAGTTTGTTGTCTCTGTTTTTGTCCTCTGTATAGTTTGTTGTCTCTGTATTTGTCCTGTGTATAGTATGTTGGCTCTCTATTTGTCATGTGTATAGTTTGTTGTCTCTGTATGTATCATGTATATAGTTTGTTGTCTCTGTATTTGTCGTGTGTACAGATTGTTGTCTTTGTATGTGTGATGTGTATAGTTTGTTGTCTCTGTTTTTGTCGTGTGTATAGTTTGTTGTCTCTGTATTTGTCATGTGTATAGTTTGTTGTCTCTGTTTTTGTCGTGTGTATAGTTTGTTGTCTGTATATTTGTTTGTGTGTACAGTTTGGTGTCTCTATATGTGTCATGTGTATAGTTTGTTGTCTCTGTATTTGTCGTGTGTATAGTTTGTAGACTCTGTATGTGTCATGTGTATAATTTGTTGTCTCTGTATGTGTCATGTGTATATATTGTTGTCTCTGTATTTGTCCTGTGTATAGTATGTTGGCTCTCTATTTGTCATGTGTATAGTTTGTTGTCTCTGTATTTGTCGTATGTACAGTTTGTTGTCTTTGTATGTGTGATGTGTATAGTTTGTTGTCTCTGTATTTGTCGTATGTACAGTTTGTTGTCTTTGTATGTGTGATGTGTATAGTTTGTTGTCTCTGTTTTTGTCGTGTGTATAGTTTGTTGTCTCTGTATTTGTCATGTGTATAGTTTGTTGTCTCTGTATTTGTCGTATGTACAGTTTGTTGTCTTTGTATGTGTGATGTGTATAGTTTGTTGTCTCTGTATTTGTCGTGTGTACAGATTGTTGTCTTTGTATGTGTGATGTGTATAGTTTGTTGTCTCTGTTTTTGTCCTCTGTATAGTTTGTTGTCTCTGTATTTGTCCTGGGTATAGTTTGGTGTCTGTGTTTTTGTCCTGTGTATAGTTTGTTTTCTCTGCATTTGTTTTGTGTATAGTTTGTTATCTCTGTATTTGTCCTGTGTATAGTTTGTTGGCTCTGTATTTGTCATGTGTATAGTTTGTTGTCTTTGTATTTGTCATGTGTAGAGTTTGTTGTCTATGTATTTGTCATGTTTATAGTTTGTTGTCTCTGTATTTGTCCTGTGTATAGTTTGTAGACTCTGTATGTGTCCTGTGTATAGTTTGTTGTCTCTGTATGTATCATGTATATAGTTTGTTGTCTCTGTATGTGTCATGTGTATAGTTTGTAGACTCTGTATGTGTCATGTGTATAGTTTGTTGTCTCTGTATTTGTCGTATGTACAGTTTGTTGTCTTTGTATGTGTGATGTGTATAGTTTGTTGTCTCTGTATTTGTCGTATGTACAGTTTGTTGTCTTTGTATGTGTGATGTGTATAGTTTGTTGTCTCTGTATTTGTCGTGTGTATAGTTTGTTGTCTGTATATTTGTTTGTGTGTACAGTTTGGGGTCTCTATATGTGTCATGTGTATAGTTTGTTGTCTCTGTATGTATCATGTATATAGTTTGTTGTCTCTGTATTTGTCGTGTGTATAGTTTGTTGTCTCTGTATTTGTCCTGGGTATAGTTTGGTGTCTGTGTTTTTGTCCTGTGTATAGTTTGTTTTCTCTGCATTTGTTTTGTGTATAGTTTGTTATCTCTGTATTTGTCCTGTGTATAGTTTGTTGGCTCTGTATTTGTCATGTGTATAGTTTGTTGTCTCTGTATGTGTCATGTTTATAGTTTTTTGTCTCGGTATGTGTCATGTGTATAATTTGTAGACTCTGTATGTGTCATGTGTATAATTTGTTGTCTCTGTATGTGTCATGTGTATATATTGTTGTCTCTGTATTTGTCCTGTGTATAGTATGTTGGCTCTCTATTTGTCATGTGTATAGTTTGTTGTCCCTGTTTTTGTCCTGTGTATAGTTTGTTTTCTCTGCATTTGTTTTGTGTATAATTTGTTGTCTCTGTATTTGTCCTGTGTATAGTTTGGTGTCTCTGTTTTTGTCCTGTGTATAGTTTGTTTTCTCTGCATTTGTTTTGTGTATAATTTGTTGTCTCTGTATTTGTCCTGTGTATAGTATGTTGGCTCTCTATTTGTCATGTGTATAGTTTGTTGTCTCTGTTTTTGTCCTGTGTATAGTTTGTTGTCTCTGTATTTGTCCTGTGTATAGTATGTTGGCTCTCTATTTGTCATGTGTATAGTTTGTTGTCTCTGTTTTTGTCCTGTGTATAGTTTGTTGGCTCTGTATTTGTCCTGTGGATAGTTTGTTGGCTCTTTATTTGTCCTGTGTATAGATTGTTGTCTTTGTTTTTGTGATGTGTACAGTTTGTTGTCTCTGTATTTGTCCTGTGTATAGTTTGTTGGCTCTTTATTTGTCCTGTGTATAGTTTGTTGGCTCTGTTTCTGTCCTGTGTATAGTTTGTTGTCTCTTTATTTGTCATGTGTATAGTTTGTTGTCTCTGTTTTCGTTTTTTGTATATTTCTCGAGGTACTCATTTAATTGTTCACATCAATTATTAGAGTTATGCCAAATGTATTGTTCTCATGTCAGTCTATGCTGGTGTACATGCAGTGTATCAGGACAATGCGACTCCTCATGTTTACCTTCTTTCAAAAATTATCGTTATACTCGAAAACATAAAAGCCGACTAGATTATATTCGTGCAACAATGATGTTTGATTATGATTTTTAGTTCAAGCTGTGCGAGTCATCAAAAAGTCAAATGGTAACTTCATTTACCCAATATTTGATGAACCCGTATGCGTTAATGATAACATCGACTACCTTTTATAGGATATTTATCTTTGTGACGTCATTAAGTATGTTAAAACATGCACACGTAAGGTGCACTATATTTCTGATACTATCACAAGTTTCCTAAGCCGTGTACATAACGGTATAACATATTACCAGTGCGCAAGGTCCGAAATTCTTCAAGATTGGTTAAACAGAAATCTAAAACAACAGCTTTGGTGAGTTTTAAAATGTATTTGTCTTAAGTTTCTAAAATAAATCATTTAAAATTAATATTTTTTCTCACGCTATTTATACATAATTTGATATCAATATTCATTGTTTTCTCACTACTTTCTATACACGTAGATAAAATGTAAAAACTAAACTCTGTTTTCGTTACATTCTGTACTATCTTTTATGCATATTAATATTTCTTGAAGTTTACGACACAGATAGTAAGACCATATCTAATAATATGGTTGATAATATCGTTGTTGAGTTACATGACATTATATGGTTGACAATATCGTTGTTGAGTTCAGTTGCATTATATGGTTGACAATGTTGAGTTATGTGGCATTATATGGTTGACAATATCGTTGTAGATGTACGTGGCATTATATGGTTGACAATATCGTTGTCGAGTTCAGTGGCATTATATGGTTGACATTATCGTTGTTGAGTTCAGTGGCATTATATGGTTGACAATATTGTTGTGGATTTTAGATGCATCATAAGATTGATAATATTGTTGAGCTAAGTAACCCTATATGGTTGACAATATTGCTGTGGATTTTAGATGCATCATAAGATTGATAATATTATTGACTTAAGTAACATTATATGGTTGACAATATTGTTGTTGAGTTAAGAAACATAATATGGTTGACAATATCAGCCGGGTTCGATGGGAAAAGGTACACGTCATTCAAAGTGTGTTCTCTTACACTCTCACATGATTATGGTGTCATTTGTATGCACTTATGTTCAATAGTTTATTTTGAAGTGATAAATTTGAATGTAAAAAGTGTCACAAAATGGTAGTTCGAACACAGAATTGGTAAAACTAGGATAGCATATGAATTAAGGAAATATTTATATGGGAACATTTGAAAAAGTACAAGCAGAGTAAGGCCAAACTTTCCGGGAGGGTAAGCGTCTTCTGTTTCAGTAGAGAATGGAAGCATTAAGATGTTGTTTTTTTAAATTTATTCTAACAAATTTCCGTTAAAAAGGTCTTTTACTTTTCCATACTTACTCTTAACAATTAAACATCAAACAAAACGAGAACAAAAATCTTTTTTCTTATTTTGTGTGCGTCTTTTTTTGTCTTTCAATTTGTCGTGTATGCTTTGCCTTTTTACTTTTCGTGTGTGCTTTATATTTTCTTGTTGTTTATTGTTGGTGGAAACAACATGGCGGCGAGTGAACAGTTCACGTTTGAAATATTTACCAAATTGTATATTGGTTTACGTGTAACAACTTAAACTGTATACAATCTGTCCAAAATATTATTACAGACTCAAGTAATGTCACAGTATGTAAAAGCTTGATAATTAAGGTTTATTTGGTTTGAATTTTTAACGCCTAAAACTGTTAAGGTTTATTAAGGAAAAGTCGTATTAGGTTTTTTAAATTTTCTTATTAGATTATTTGACCCCAACGCACAAGATTAATTTGAAACGCGCTGTTCCTTTAAGCAGACCAGGTTATCATATCAGGAACGTTCCGTTTATTGAAATGCACTACTTGTTGTTTTTTTCCGTGTATATTTCTTGGTTTTTTTTCTGCTTGTTTTCCATTGTATTTTTCATGTTTGTCCGGTGTGTTTCTTGTCTTTTTGTTGGCTCTGTGTAGTCCTTGTTTGCTTCTTATTCATACATTTCTGTTGGGTTTTCCCTGTCATATGGTTTCAAATATCCATGCCGTTTGTATTTGTCATATGTTTTATCTTGTGCGAAATGATTATTTGCTGTCCCTGTATTTGTGGCGTTATATACATATTGTCTATATTTACCGTGTGTGTATATTGTCCATATTTGTCGTGTGTATATATTGTCTATATTTACCGTGTGTATATACTGTCTATATTTACCGTGTGTGTATATTGTCTATATTTACCGTGTGTGTATGTTGTCTAAATTTACCGTGTGTGTATATTGTCTATATCTACCGTGTGTGCATCGGTATATTTTGTTGTCACTGTATCTGACGTCTGTATAGTTTATTTTCTCTGTTTGTGTCATGTGTACACTTAATTGTCTCTATTTGTGTCATGTGTATAGTTTGTTGTCTGTGTATTTGTCCTGTGTATAGATTGTTGTCTTTGTTTGTGTGATGTGTACAGTTTGTTGTCTCTGTATTTGTCGTGTGTATAGTTTGTAGACTCTGTATGTGTCATGTGTATAATTTGTTGTCTCTGTATGTGTCATGTGTATATATTGTTGTCTCTGTATTTGTCATGTGTATAGTTTGTAGACTCTGTATGTGTCCTGTGTATAGTTTGTTGTCTCTGTCTGTATCATGTATATAGTTTGTTGTCTCTGTATGTGTCATGTGTATAGTTTGTAGACTCTGTATGTGTCATGTGTATAGTTTGTAGACTCTGTATGTGTCATGTGTATAGTTTGTTGTCTCTGTATGTATCATGTATATAGTTTGTTGTCTCTGTATGTGTCATGTGTATAGTTTGTAGACTCTGTATGTGTCATGTGTATAGTTTGTAGACTCTGTATGTGTCATGTGTATAGTTTGTTGTCTCTGTATGTATCATGTATATAGTTTGTTGTCTCTGTATGTGTCATGTGTATAGTTTGTAGACTCTGTATGTGTCATGTGTATAGTTTGTAGACTCTGTATGTGTCATGTGTATAGTTTGTTGTCTCTGTATGTATCATGTATATAGTTTGTTGTCTCTGTATGTGTCATGTGTATAGTTTGTAGACTCTGTATGTGTCATGTGTATAGTTTGTAGACTCTGTATGTGTCATGTGTATAGTTTGTTGTCTCTGTATGTATCATGTATATAGTTTGTTGTCTCTGTATGTGTCATGTGTATAGTTTGTAGACTCTGTATGTGTCATGTGTATAGTTTGTAGACTCTGTATGTGTCATGTGTATAGTTTGTTGTCTCTGTATGTATCATGTATATAGTTTGTTGTCTCTGTATGTGTCATGTGTATAGTTTGTAGACTCTGTATGTGTCATGTGTATAGTTTGTTGTCTCTGTATGTATCATGTATATAGTTTGTTGTCTCTGTATGTGTCATGTGTATAGTTTGTAGACTCTGTATGTGTCATGTGTATAGTTTGTTGTCTCTGTATGTATCATGTATATAGTTTGTTGTCTCTGTATGTGTCATGTGTATAGTTTGTAGACTCTGTATGTGTCATGTGTATAATTTGTTGTCTCTGTATGTGTCATGTGTATAATTTGTTGTCTCTGTATTTGTCATGTGTATAGTTTGTTGTCTCTGTATTTGTCATGTGTATAGTTTGTTGTCTCTGTATTTGTCATGTGTATAGTTTGTTGTCTCTGTATTTGTCATGTGTATAGTTTGTTGTCTCTGTATTTGTCATGTGTATAGTTTGTTGTCTCTGTATTTGTCATGTGTATAGTTTGTTGTCTCTGTATTTGTCATGTGTATAGTTTGTTGTCTCTGTATTTGTCATGTGTATAGTTTGTTGTCTCTGTATTTGTCATGTGTATAGTTTGTTGTCTCTGTATTTGTCGTGTGTACAGTTTGTTGTCTTTGTATGTGTGATGTGTATAGTTTGTTGTCTCTGTATTTGTCGTGTGTATAGTTTGTTGTCTGTATATTTGTTTGTGTGTACAGTTTGGTGTCTCTATATGTGTCATGTGTATAGTTTGTTGTCTCTGTATTTGTCATGTGTATAGTTTGTTGTCTCTGTATTTGTCGTGTGTACAGTTTGTTGTCTTTGTATGTGTGATGTGTATAGTTTGTTGTCTCTGTATTTGTCGTGTGTATAGTTTGTTGTCTGTATATTTGTTTGTGTGTACAGTTTGGTGTCTCTATATGTGTCATGTGTATAGTTTGTTGTCTCTGTATTTGTCATGTGTATAGTTTGTTGTCTCTGTATTTGTCGTATGTACAGTTTGTTGTCTTTGTATGTGTGATGTGTATAGTTTGTTGTCTCTGTATTTGTCGTGTGTATAGTTTGTTGTCTGTATATTTGTTTGTGTGTACAGTTTGTTGTCTCTGTATTTGTCGTGTGTTAAGTTTGTTGTATCTGTATTTGTCGTGTGTATAGTTTGTTGTCTCTGTATTTGTGTGTGTATTGTTCATTGTCTATGTAATTGTCGTGTATAGTTTGTTGTCTCTGTATTTGTCTTATGTATAGTTTGTTGTCTCCGTATTTGTCTTATGTATAGTTTGTTGTCTCTGTTTGTGTCATGTGTTTAGTTTATTGTCTCTTAATTAGTTTTGTGTATAGTTTATTATTTCCATATGTGTCATGTGTATAGTTTGTTGTCTCTGTATTTGTCCTTTGTATAGTTTGTTGTCTCTGTTTGTGTGATGTGTATAGTTTGCTGTCTCTGTATTTGTCGTGTGTACAGTTTGTTGTCTTTGTATTTGCTGTGTATTAATTTTGTTGTCTCTGTATGCGTCATGTGTATAGTTTGTTGTCTCTGTATGTGTGATGTGTATAGTTTGTTGTCTCTGTATTTGTCGTGTGTATAGTTTGTTGTCTGTATATTTGTTTGTGTGAATAGTTTGTTGACTCTGTATTTGTTTGTGTATTGTTCATTGTCTTTGTAATTGTCGTGTATAGTTTGTTGTCTCTGTATGTGTCATTTGTATAGTTTATTGTCTCTTATTTAGTTTTCTGTAAAGTTTATTGTTTCCATCTGTGTGATGTGTACAGTTTGTTGTCTCTGTATTTGTTATGTGTATAGTTTGTTGTCTCTGTATTTGTCCTGTGTATAGTTTGTTGTACCTGCATTTGTTATGTGTATAGTTTGTTGTCTCTGTATTTGTCATGTGTATAGATTGTTGTCTCTGTATTTGTCGTGTGTATAGTTTGTTGTCTCTGTATTTGTCATGTGTATAGTTTGTTGTCTCTGTTTGTGTTATGTGTATAGTTTGTTGTCTCTGTATTTCTTGTGTGTACAGTTTGTTGTCTCTGTATTTGTCGTGTGTTAAGTTTGTTGTCTCTGTATTTGTCGTGTGTATAGTTTGTTGTCTCTGTATTTGTATGTGTATTGTTCATTGTCTATGTAATTGTCGTGTATAGTTTGTTGTCTCTGTATTTGTCTTATGTATAGTTTGTTGTCTCCGTATTTGTCTTATGTATAGTTTGTTGTCTCTGTATTTGTCATGTGTATAGTTTGTTGTGTCTGTATTTGTCTTGTGTATAGTTTGTTCTCTCTGTATTTGTCCTGTTTTCTCTGTTTGGTTATTTCTTGAGGTACTCCTTGAATTGTTCACATCAGTTATTAGAATCCTGCCAAATGTATTGTTCTCATGTCAGTCTACGCTGGTGTGCATGCAGTGTATCAGGACAATGTGACTCCTCGTGTTTACCTTCGTTCAAATATTATCTTAATATCGAAAATATAGAAGCCGACTAAATTACATTCGTGCAACAATGATTTTTGATTATGATGTTTATTTTAAGCTGCGCAAGTTATCGGAAAGTAAAATGGTTACTTCATTTATCCCATATTTGATAAACCCGTATGCGGTAATGATAACATCGACTGCCTTTTATAGGATATTTATCTTTGTGAAGTCATTAAGTATGTTGAAACATGCACCCGTAAGGTGCGCTATATTTCTGATACTATCACAAATATCCTTAGCCGTGTACACAACGGGATAACATATTAAAAGTGCGTATTAATACTGTTTGACAATTTTGATACAAATTTTCGAGGAAGAAAACCTTACGTAAAGTCCGGAATTCTTCAAGATTGGTGAAACAGAAATCCAAAAAGAACCTTTCGTGAGTTTGAAGATGTATTTTTTCTTAAGTTTCAAAAATATATCATTTAAAATTATTTATTTTTCTCACACTATTTATACATAATATAAATATTCATTATTTTTCTCTCCAATTTCTTTACACGTAGTTCAATGTAAAACTATCATATGTTTTCGTTACTACGTTTTATGCATGTTAATATTTGCTGAACTTTATGACACATATCGTAAGATTATATCCGATTATATTGTTGATAATATTGTTGTTGAGTTACGTGGCATTTTATTGTTGACAATATCGCAGTTGAGTGAAGTTGAATAATATGGTTGACAATATCGTTGTTGGTTTCGGTGGCATTTTATGGTTGACAATATCGCTGTTGATTTCAGTAGCATGATATGGTTGACAATATCGTTGTTGATTTCGGTGGCATTTTATGGTTGACAATATCGTTGTTGATTTCGGTGGCATGATATGGTTGACAATATCGTTGTTGATTTCGGTGGCATTATATTGTTTACAATGTTGTTGGGAAGTTCAATGATATGATATGGTTAGTGGCATTATATTGTTGACAAATTCGTTGTTGATTCAAGTTGCCATTTTATAGTTGACATTATCGCAGTTGAGTTAAGTGGCATCATATTGTGGACAATACTGTTGTTTAGTTAGGTGGCATTATATGGTTGAAAGTTTCGTTTTTGATTTCGGTGGCATAATATGGTCGACAATATCATTGTTGAGTGCAGTGGCATTATATGGTTAAAAATGTCGTTGTTGATTTCGGTGGTCCGATATGGTCGACAATATCGTTGTTGAGTTAAGTGGCATCATATGGTGAAAAATATTGTCGTTGAATTCAGTGACATGATGTGGTTAACAATATCGTTGTTAAGTAAAGTGAAATTATTTGTTTTCAAATGTCGTTGTGCAGTTCAGCGGAGTTTGATGGGAAAAAGTAAACGTCATTAAAAATGTTTTCTCTTACCTAATGTCTAGTTCTCACATGACTACGGTATCACTCAATCAGTACCTCGTATGCAATTAGGTTCAATAGCTTATTCTGATGTGTGAAGCTGAATGAAATAAAGCGTCACAAAACAGTTGTTCGAACTCAGAATTGATAAAACTAGGAAAGCATATGCAACGAGGAAAGTTTTACATGGAAACGTTTAGAAAAGTACAAACAAGGTAAGGCCATATGTTCCGGGAGGGTAAGCGTCATAAAACACGTGGAAGATCCTAGTTAACAACATCCCGATTGCTCCATAAGAGGTAAGTAGTCTTTATCATTTATTTGTGAACACCAACAAAAGTTGCATAGTAGGCAAGATAATTGCATGTGTCATTAAACTCGTACAACAATGTACACCCGGTATAATCTAACCATAGACCTACAGCTCGATTTTGAGTTTTTGTTTTTAGTTTCGTTTAAGCTTTCTTGTGTGTAAGTGTACTGTGTGCTTTTATCTCGCTGTAAAATTGTAGTTTTTCAAGGATCTCCCTGTACAACTGGGATTTATTCATAATTTGTCGCGATTTCATCGTATCAAAATTAAAATTAAAGTTTTATTTTGTGGAGTCACCGCTTAAGCGCCTATCACACACACTACCGATGTACCTCGCCGGGGCTTAACCGGAGAAAACAATTACAACGGCGAGAATATCGGCAGAGCTCCGGCAAGAAAGCACTTGAGAAATTAAGATTTAACGTAGAAATATCGATGTAGTACCGGTGTTCCCGTTGTGATACCGATGTAAGAGCCGATGTGCTACCGAATACCACTTTTCGGACGCCTCAATGTTACCGATGAGCCGCCGTTGTTCTACCGATGAGCTGCCGTTGTTCTACCGATATGCCACCGTTGATCGGAGCTACAGTGGAGTGATATCATTGCGCTGCCGATGTTACGGTAGTACATCGTTAGTATATCGGCATCGCATCAGTACTTCTATGGTGGTATTCGGTAGAACTACGGTATCACATCGGTAACGGTGCGGTACACATTGAGGCCACTTGAGAGCCGCCGGTCCATTACGGTGCGTAACCGGTATACTACAGACCGGACTACTGCCGATGGACTGCCGTTGCAGTCCCGTTGTTCGCTCCGGCCGCGCAACGGCGGATATTTCTTTTGAGCCTGTTCAAAATCTTTTTGTATACCGTTGCCTGCCATTGTTAAATTTGTTGCCGATGTTCTGACGATATACTGCCGTTCTTATCGCTGTGGTACCGTTACGCTGCCGTACTAGTACCGATCTCCGAAAATTGCCAAATTGGTGCTCCAGTATATAGCTCCGGCGGCCCCAATCGACTAGTTATGACAGGCCCTTTGGTCTTTCTGTGTCCTTTGGTGTTTTAATGTTTCTTAGTGCACGATGTTCTTGTATATTGAAATGTCATGTATCTTTTAGTGTGATTCAACTGTCAAGATGAAAAGTCGTGAAAATGTGTCAACATGCGGCTGTTTTAATACATTAAGTGTTACGATAAAAATATGTCAATGTGAAGCTGATTTGATACATTATAGATAAAAGATAATAGATAATGATAAAATAGCTACTGCTAAATTTTAAATATTGATCCTTACAGAATATCTATGTGGGCAAATAGATTGGATATACTTTTTTTAATCCCTACAAAACAGAAGCCCTTCTAATTTCAAACAAACGTAATACTGATGGACTACATCCTGACCTTATATTCATTAAATCTACTATTTGTGTCTGTGTTCAGAAATATACTGAGTCTACTAACAGACTTTGAAATAACTGTTAATATTAGTTCCAATGTGTATGTATAGATGTATATATGAATACTCCTCCAACACGACTCCTGCTCTGGATTATCAATGACTGGGTAAGCACACAGTGGTGGTGTGTATTGACATTTTAGTGGTGCCCAGTTATAATTGTTATCGGGAGTAGGAGTGGTGATGGAGGACTTGTTGGTGTTACTAATGGTTACTATGTAAAGAAAAAATAACAAAATAAAAACAACTGTATTTGTTTTACATCAGTAATTTTATGTTTTTTAAATTTTAATTTTGCTTAGTTTAAAGAGAGATAGAGACTACTAATTACTATTTAATGTTCCAAGCCAGTGCTTATATGTTAATATCTAAATTATAATTATTTTATTGTTTGAAATGTATGTAATCTATGGGAGAGGGCTTGTATAGGCATAGCCTGTTGCCCAATTCCCATTGAATCATTTGATCTAATCAAATATATTGTAATGAAAAAAATATCATAGTGAAGAGAGAAATCTCGTAAATGTAAAGGTACACGAAATGTAAAAAAAGTCTAAACTGGAACAATTTTTTTCTTCTTTTCCATTAGTTTTCAGTCATAATGATTAGACTTTACATGTAGCCATGCTTTCTGATTTATAAACCATATTGTCATTTGTTCCCTCCTTTGAATATGTTCCACCACATATTTTTGATTGATATTTTTTGTCATTCGTAGTTCATGACCTAGTCCTTCTATCATCAAAATATGTTTGGTATACAAAAGTTATAAGATACTTTTATTCTAAGATGAACACATTATTTGTCTGGAAAATATCTTTGCAGATGGCTTCCCGCTGTTGATTTGTCTGTAAATATATGATAAATCACCATAGCAAGATATTTTTACACATATACTGTAGCATATATCCCTTTTATATAATCTTATATCCCTAGTTATGGATGCACCAAAAGTCATTTTGGAACACACACCCCCCCACCCCACCCCTTCTCTCTCTCTTTGAAACTTCATTTTCAGTTTATTTGCAACGTTTGTTTCCAATCAAAATATTAAATGTTTTGAACATTTGACATGCAAAGAATATTCTGAAATCTGTCAAATTTGACTTACCCTTAATGTTTAAATCCATGGCGCTTGGTCTGTAGACAAGTCACACCTGCTTAAACCTATGAATGCTACTTGCACCTCCTTATGTGTCAGTGTGAGTTATCAGTGTTTGTAAAGGTAATAGTGAAGTACCCCTACATGCATGTATTAGTTCAGGTAAAGAGAAACCCCGATCAATAATGGATCGCATGTGACATGCAATATTCAGTAAACCTTTTATCAAGTACACATTTCATTTAATCTTTCACCGTTAACATGTGACACGCAACATTTTTAGAGCATTTTAAACAGTAAGTTTTAAAAAACAGAATTCAAATAAATGATGGCTCTAATTTTAATTATAAAATTGTAACAGTATAAATCAAGATAATGCCAAAACAAATGGAAGAATGAAACGGATGACGTCATCAACACACACACAAAACGGAAAAAAATGAGTAAAAACTTATTTTATGTTTACAATTCACTTATACTGACTAGGATGCTGCATTGAAAAAGAACAATAAATATACAAGTGAAAAAGTATTAGAGAGTTCAAATGATTGTTTAAACACAGACATTGAAGATAATACATATAAGAGCAGGGAGTTAATACATTTTAAGGTCATGACCCGCGACATATGTTGCTACTTTAGATGTTGACTAGGATACCTGTCAGAATGATCCAACACAAACAGGCTGTCTAGACATACCTACGTAGCTATGTAGAATGGATATAATTTACCTGTGTTTCACATTCGATCACTTCCTTGTATGTTATCTGCAAGATTACTCATAAAATCAATATCGCATGTAAAGAAAATGTGTCATTTTATATCAAAGATAAACACTTTACGAAGTTTATGTATATTTTGAAAACTTAATAACGAAATTGTATACCTCAGTTCTATTCATCATAAAGAAAATGGTTAGTGGATGTTCATAAAACATTTTCTATCTTTGATGTCTCATTGCTAAACTGTTTTAAATAAGGCCTGTTGTATCTCAGTTTATAATCATAAGAGGCGGCTAATGTGTGACTCCGCTCCCTCCCCGCAGATTCGGAGGTAGTTTCTTCCGGGTATCTTGATTAGGGGCTATTGGAGAAATCAATTATTGATCTGTCCTATTCTATTTTATTCTATTCCAATCATATTGCCCGTGTATCGTGCATGTGTATGAGAGGCGACTTGTGTGCTCCCTCCCTCTGCAAAAACAGAGTTTTGTTTTTACCGTGGCTTCTACTAAGACTAACATTAATCAACTGCCCCATAGCAATACAATGAATGTATTATTTTCTGTTTTTTCTCTTCCTAATCTTTCTGTGTTTTTTTAGTCTCTTTCAAACATTTTCTCCCTAGGCACCCGTCTTCATATGGCTGTATCGTGGACGGTAAACTAATCAGCCATACGAAAAGTTACTCCTGCACGTGGTCATAATGTTATTCTTGTAGTTGTCTTAGCAATCGCTTTTTTTGTTGTCTCCTAATGACAAAGAAGTTATGCATTGCTCTTGCAATTTACAGTTGATTGCAAACCGCATCATATTTACCCTGCGCACATCACACATAGTGATCACAACTATGCGATGTAAAAGCGCTCACATATGTGCGATATGATAAGATCAGTTGATAGATGTTACGAAATGAAAACAAATCCTCATATTCGATTGGTATATTGTGCACTTTTTCTAATTCTCCAATGCAATTTACATGTTATTACAATGACTGTACAACTGTTAGTAATACGGCTGTAATGTCAGGTACAGTACTAGTACACATACGTTGTCTATTGCATTGTTCATCGATGATTTGGCAGCTATTAAAACACACCTGGACCTTGCCTGTATTAATTGTGTCAATCACACTTTTTGTGGAAATTTCACACCTCCTTCACGCTTGAATACAGATACAAAAAATACACTTAATTAACAGTGCAGTCTCTTTATATAGATACTTGGGCGTAATTCTAACTGTACCATAAAGATAAAAGATGTCGATGTAAAGCTGATTAAATACATTATAGATAAAATATGTCAATGTGAAGCTGAGTAAATACATCACAAATAAAATATGTCAATATGAAGCTATTTTAATACATTAAATATAAAATAGTCAATGTGAAGCTGATTAAATACCTTACGGATAAAACAGATAAAATATGTCAATATGAAGCTAAATTATTACATTAAACATAAAATATGTCAATGTGAAGCTGATTAAAAACATAACAAATAAAATGTGTCAACATGAATCTGATTAAATATATTATAGATATTAAAATATGTCAATATGAAGCTAATTTAATACATTAAATATAAAATAGTCAATGTGAAGCTGATTAAACATATTAAAGAAAAACAGATGTCAATATGAAGCTGATTAAATACATTATATATAATAAAAAATATCAATGTGAAGCTGATTAAATATATTAAAGGTAATAAAATATGTCAATGTGAAGCTGATTAAATATATTATAGATAAAATATGTCAATGTGAAGCTGATTAAAAACATTACAGATAAAATATGTTAATATGAAGCTAAATTATTGCATTAAATATGAAATATGTCAATGTGAAGCTGACAAGTCAATGTTAACCTGATTAGATACATTATAGATAACATATGCTATGTGAAATTGTTTAAATGCATTTAATATAAAACATGTCAATGTAAAGTTGATTAAATACCTTAAATATAAAACAGGTCAATGTAAAGTTGATTAAATACCTTAAATATAAAATATGTCAATATGAAGCTGATTAAAAATGTACAGATGAAATATGTCAATATAAAGCTGATTAAATACCTTAAATATCAAATATGTCAACGTGAAGCTGTTTAAACATATTATAGATACAATATATCAATGTGAAGCTGATTAAAAATCATTACAGATAAAATGTGTCAATATGAAGCTGATTTAACACCTTTAATACACTGCCCTCTAAAAGTTCTGTTACATTTGCATTTTTCGATATATAATTACAGAAGTGCAGAATTATGCCAATCTTGTTTTTATTATCATTTGTGTATATCATTAACTAAGTTATTTGACAATTATTTCCGTTGATTTCATTATGTTAAGTTAACATAATGTTACAAAAATGAGTTAGTATGTAAATTGTAAAAACATTGTAATTCCATTAATATTTAGTGTATCCTCGACGAGCTCTAATCACAGCCTTTATACGTTCAGGCATACTCCTCACCAAAGTTCTACATATCCTAGCAGGTATTCCATCCTATGCAAGCTGTATGGCAGCTTCAAGTTCCCTTAGGTTTCTGCTCTTGTGTCGGCGAACTTCCAAACCCAGATCTCTCAACAAGTTTTCTATCGGGTTCAAGTCGGGGGACTGTGGGAGCCACTCCAAGGACAAACCATTGTTGACCTCCTTCCATTCGTTCACTATTCTTGCCCGGTGGCATGGGGCATTGTCATCCAGGAAGAAATAGTTGTTTCCATAGCCTAGCAGATGTGCTGATGGTACCGCGCTGTTTTCTAAAATGTCAATGTATTTGGTTCCGTTAAGATTTTCTTTCAAAGGAGTGAGGTATCGAGTCCCTCGGTAGAACATTGCCCCCCAAACTGTCACACCACCACCACCACCAAACTTAACTGTAGGCACCACACAGTCTTGCCGCAATTGTTCATTTGCCCTTCTTCTAACATACGTCCTGCTATCTGTTTGGAAAATGGTGAACCTAGACTCGTCAGACCATAAAACAGTCGACCAGTCCACCAATGTCCAATTTGCATGGTTCTGTGCAATTGTCAATCTTTTTCCGACGATGGGTAGCAGTCAAAAGTGTTTTTTTGACAGCAACACAACCTTTCAATCCCGCGTTGTGTAATCGTCTCCTCACTGTGGTATTCGACGCCACCACACCATTTTGGATCCACTCCGTTAGAAGCTCCAGAACGGCATCCTTGCGATTTCTGAGGCTGGCCCGGACTAATAATCAATCATCCCGAGGGGTAGAAATCCGTGGGCGGCCAGAACGTTCCCGATCCTCATAGTTCCCGGTATCTTGGAACCGTTTAATGGCCCTGTACACGTTCTGTCTGCAACAAAATAGAAACAGTTAATCAACTATAGACAGATTCTAATTAAGAAAAGTATGCAAATGCACCAAAATCCGCGATGAAAACATTCACTTACCTGCTGGTTACAAGAATCCTTGCAGTTTGGGCGGCAGCAATACCATTGCGATGGTAAAAAACACACAGGAATCGGTCTTCTCTTGTCATTCGCTGCATTTCTTCTCATGAGTATTTAGATTAAATACCGAGTACATTTAAGTAAATCTAACAATTCTCAAACATCTGATAGATTTTTGAGAATTTGGATAATCATTGATAGCAAATCATCTCAATAACATTATCTCCATTTTCATCAATAGAAAAACATTTATAGAAAATTATTTTTTCCAATAGTTTTGTCAAAGATAATTTATCAGCAAAATTGTACATATGTAACAGAACTTTTGGAGGGCAGTGAATATAATATGTCAGTGTGAAGCGGATTTAATACATTATATATATAATATGTCAATGTGAAGCTGATTTATTACATTGTATATAAATTATGTCAATGTAAAACTGATTTGATTGAACAATGATAAACTCCGTCTATGTGAAGCTGGTTTAATACATTTAAGATAAATATGTCTATGTGAAGCTGATTTAATAAATTAAATATAAAATATGTTAATGTGAAACTGATTTGATTGAACAATGATAAACTCCGTCTATGTGAAGCTGATTTAATAAATTAAATACAAAATATGTCAATGTGAAACTGATTTGATTGAACAATGATAAACTCCGTCTATATAAAGCTGATTTAATACATTAAAGATAAAATATGTCTACGTGAAGCTGATTTAATACATTATATATATAAAATATGTCATTGTGAAAGTTAAAATTTGTCAATGCGAAGCCGATTTGATACATTGTCATTGAAGATAGAACATGTCAATGTGACATTAAAAGACAAAAAGATAAAAAAAAAATGTTAATGTGAATCAAGTTTAACACGAAGATAACATATGTCAATGTGAAGCTGATTGAATTCATTGGTTCAGTATTGGGACAAACGTTAATAATTATTCTGTAAATATTTCTTTTACTCTCAAAATGGATATGCATGACAGCACTCAGGAACATTGTAATCATAACACAAATTTACGCAAACATTGACTGGCGGTATACCCGTTTCAAAATTGATTTACTATTTACGATTACACTCAATATGCATTGCACAACAATCTGAAATAAAGCTGATTTCAAATTTTATCAATGTATAAGAGATCCGCGAAATATCATTAGCGGGTGTACATCGGACCCTGCGAATAAGTTCTGTAAGCACAAACGCGAAATGTTGTCACCGCACATTTTAAGCGTAATGCATACAGCATCTTCTCCGGTTGAAATGAAAGACAACAATAAGAATCAATACTATTTAATGATAACCCTATTACGTTCGATGACAGGAAAGATATAAGATGTTAGCCACCTGTAAATTATTTATTGGAAAGTATGCTATGTTCCTGTCCCTAACACTTAGAGGGTGATATCGTGTCTTTGGTATCTTAGTACATTATTTACGTAGTCCAGCGTCTACTAGCTACCCAACCCTTTTTAATGAACATGACCACGCGACAACAGATTGTTCTCACGTTGTACTTGGTCGTCATAATATGAGTTGTGCCTAGAATTTTAACTTTTTTTTAACACGAATATTCGGAATAAGATTCACCAGTTTGGTTTGAATGATAAAGTCTACGTTTGTTTTTTTGGACACAATAGGTATTGAAAACTTATTTTGCGAGTTTTTAAAACGTCTGTCTCCTCTGTCAAGCAAAGAGTATAAAAGACCGGTGTCTCGACTCTAAACCAGTAAAGTCAGCTGTCAAAAATCACAGGCATTTCGCCCAATTGCACTCAAATACTGCAGGCAGTCAGGGGAACGGGTAACATGTTTACCCATTCCACCCCTTAGTATGTTTGACAAAGGAAACAGACGATTTCGAAAGATTGCAAAATAAGTTTTCAATTCCTGTTTGTGTTAAAAACAAACTTAGCTTTTATTTTTTACATGAACTTTTTAAAAGTCATGCAAGGAAGCTTAGTGCAAGTTGATGCTTTAAGAAGTCCATTTATTCTGGCACGTTGTGCATGATACACGTATATTTATTTCAAAAATATCTGTTGTAGATAACAATAGTAAATTTGTAACATTACGTAGGCTTTCATTGGCGTTCTCCCGCTTTAGTGTATTTCCCCTGTATATCATTGTAATACGTTAGGTATGAAATGTTCAATAGATCTGTATGTCTCATATTGTGTTATTGGCAAATATCTATTTACAACTCTCAGTGAAAAAATGGTTCGGCGGATTGATAAATGTTTCAAATATGACGCCAGATTACTTTATTTATTTCACGGTTCAGCAAGATAAAAATGTGACGACAGCCAGTGCTTGAGTCGATAAGCTTCATGACTTTGGTTTTCTGATCATGAACTTTCCTTTTCTTGATAGCGATATCCCGGTTCCCATACTAACGTGTTTACAAATCGCAGTTTGATCGGTATTCAAGACCTTGCATCAATATCATAACATCCTTAATAGAGGTCAGCTGCTAGCAGACACATTTGCAACACAGGGGTTCCGAAGATGTAGGCGAATGAGGACTATGGGCTAGTTTTACGTGCGCCATCATCATCTCATAGGGAAATGTGCTTGTTCTTTGTGTGATATGAAGGTGATTTTTATTAGGCTCCTAATCGCGCCATGCTGTTATGTTGTCAATACCCGAGTTATTAATGTGAAGACACAACATTACTAGATTTACATGGCTTGTGTCATCGATGAAGCAGAAAACGCTTATCCTTCTGGAACGCCTTGTCTTATCCTCCTTGTTCTTTTTGAAGGGTCTCCATGTACATATTTAAATTGTTCGTATTCTCTCTTAGTTTTATCAATTTTAAGTTCACTTTATGTTTTTTGTTTGCACTTCGGTTATCTCTTGTTTTTTATGTATACGTACATGTTAATGGAGTTCCGCATACTTTGGCAGCATTTCATACTATGTTAACATTACGTCATGATTCCGTTCTTGACGTCATTTTGCCAATCATTATTGTTGATATATATATTTTCGGAGCGCAAAAACTGAGAATAGATTTATAAAAAAAGCATTGAACGCCCTTTCCCCAACATAGCCGGTATAGTTTCATGTTTAATATTTTAGTCATTAATGATCTGATATATGCTTTTACATATCTTTCATATTTTTAAGTATTGTTATCAACAGTACACACAAGATTCCTGGAACAGCCTAATGTCACCAAAATGTTTTCTCTAAACGTTTATCTCAAGTTCGAGGCTGGAGGGGAAGCTTCAAGATGACACTGAACGAGTTACATTTTTTAAACGTTTTCGCAAAAATGCTCTACCATGTGTTAAAGGAATTTTAAATAAAAAAAACTTCATCAATCTCATATGAAGTGGAAAATTAAGTAAGATCCTATTCATACAGTCTCAATGTTAATATTGTATTACCTCGCAGTGTAAACAAGAGGGAGAGAAGCCAGGTCGCTGTCAAACATGCGATTCCACCGTAAGTACAAAACACACCTCTCTCGGACGTAAACAGATAAATCACACCAATGTTTGAACGCCCGACATTTAGCAAATATAATCGATCCTCTCGCGAACCTTTCTCTTAGAGATTTCCCCCAATTTATCCCCAGGTAAAGCCTTTCCGACAATAAATAAAGGGTTTTATTTGCTGCTATTTCATGTATAATGTAGTTAAAAAAGTATTTCACACACAGGTAACCAGCAATGTTATTGAATGTGTACAACATTATAACCAAATATGTAATTTGTGACTAACTGGTTACTATATATATCTAGTATCATGTATTGAATTGGTGTTATTCAATCATGATATCTCACTGTTTTTAGACTGCTAAATTTCTACTGGACGAAATGAATTTACGTTTTACCACGATTACTTTGATATGATAGTAAAATATCCACGGTACTAACACATTGAAGTACATTTTTTTTGTGTTCTGCAGTCGACTGTGAAAGTAAACTACGGTTACCTTAAACATGCACTGTAATTTGTTTTCTCCAATATAACATTAAAATGGTGACCATGCAGGCGACTTAAATCTCTTAGAATCACCAGGATCACATCCTCAACAGTTACAGCTTTGATCGAACGGAACAATAATGAAATATAAACCTAGTATCTCTTATATAATCTTTGTATGCATTTTAATAATTAATAACCATTAAGGGTGGATGAAGTCACGACAGGCAATTAACTGTACCAACTCTAGCTTCTTATTACTGCAAAATTGGTAAATTTCGCGGAGGGGGATTCATTTCGCTGTATTACCATGAATATCAAAATATAAAAAAAAGCCGTTTACGCTTTTGGTACCGCATAATGAATATTATACGCCAATTAAAAGGTTCTTCCCTTTTAGATGACTACAACATCAGCGTGATTTTTGTATAACTGATAAGCCAAAAGAAAATAATTTACCAAATAAAAAGGCACATCATCAGAAAAGTGTATCTACGAAGCAAAAATTAGTTACATAATCTCCAGATATCGAAAAATGTACTTTGTTGCCTATAACATCATTAGTGTAAATATATCTTTGTCATTTCAGTCCTTATAACGGTATATCTGGCAGTAGCCTATGGACTGTCACAATCGACTGCAGCACGAACGACAATCACAAAAAAGATGGCTACTACAACCACACGTCTCACAACCACACCTACTACAATAAAACCTTCTACATTTACACGAATTACAACAGCACATACTGCAATAAAACCTCCCACAACACCTACTACAACACCTAGTACAACCACACCTACTACAACACCTACTACAACACCTACTATAACCACACCTAGTACAACACCTACTACACCCACTACAACACCTACTACAACACCTAGTACAACCACACCTACTACAACACCTACTACAACCACACCTACTACAACCACACCTAGTACAACAACACCTACTACAACAACAACAACTACACCAAACCTACTACAATCACACCTACTGCAACCACACCTACTACAACCACATCTACTACAACACCTAGTACAACCACACTCACTAAAACACCTACTACAACGACACCTGCTACAACCACACCTACTACACAACTACACCAAACAACCACACCTACTACAACCACACCTACTACAACAACACCTACTACAACAACAACAACTACACCCAAACCTACTACAATCACACCTACTGCAACCACACCTACTACAACACCTTATACAACCACAGCTACTACAACACCTAGGACAACCACACCTACTACAACAACACCGACTACACCCACACCTACTACAACAACACCGAATAAAACCACACTTACTACAACCACACCGACTGCAAACACACCTACTACAACACCTACTTCAACACCTAGTACAACCACACCTACTACAACAATACCGACTTCAACCATATCTACTACAACACCTACGGCAACAACACCTACTACAACCACACCTACTTCAACACCTACTACAACCACACCAACTACAATACCTAATACCACCACACCTACTCCAACAATACCGACTACAACCACACCTACTACAAAAACACCGACTACAACCACACCTACTACAACACAGAGTACAACCACACCTACTACAACAACACCTAGTACAACCACACCTACAACAACAGCTAGAACAACCACACCTACTACAACACCTAGTACAACCACACCTACTACAACACATAGTACAACCAAACCTACTACAACAACACCTACTACAACCACACCTATTACAACAACACTTACTACAACCACACCTACTACAACCACACCTACTAAAACACCTAGTACAACCACACCTACTACAACACCTAGTACAACAACACCGACTACAACCACACCGACTACAACTCCACCGACTACAACAACAACTACAACACCTAGTACTACCGCAACTACTACAACCACACCTACTACAACCACACTTACTACAACCACACCCACTACAACACCTACTACAACACCTACTACAACACCAAGTACAACCACACCTACTACAACACCTACTACAACACCTACTATAACCACACCTAGTACAACACCTACTACAACCACACCCACAACAACACCTACTACAACACCTAGTACAACCACACCTACTACAACACCTACTACAACACCTACTACAACCACACCTACTACAACACCTAGTACAACCACACTCACTAAAACACCTACTACAACGACAACTGCTACAACCACACCTACTACAACCACACCTAGTACAACCACACCTACTACAACAACAACTACTACAACCAAACCTACTACAATCACACCTACTGCAACCACACCTACTACAACCACACCTACTACAACACCTACTACAACCACACCTACTACAACATCATTGACTACAACCACACCTACTAGGACAAAACAGCCTACAACTACACCTACTAAAACACCTAGTACAACAACACCTACAACAACACCTAAAACAACACCTAGTACAACAACACCTACTACAACAACACCGACTACAACCACACCGACTACAACCACACCAACTACAACCACACCGACTACAACCATACCTACTAAAACCACAACTACAGCACCTACTACAACCACATCGACTACAACCACACCTACTACAACACCTAGTACAACCACGCCTACTACAACCACACCCACTACAACCACACCGATTACAACAACACCTACAACAACACCTACTACAACCACTCCTACTACAACACCTAGTACAACCACACCTACTACAACCACACATACTACAACCACACATACTACAACCACACCGACTAAAACCACACCGACTACAACCACACCAACTACAACCACACCGACTACAACCATACCTACTAAAACCACAACTACAGCACCTACTACAACCACATCGACTACAACCACACCTACTACAACACCTAGTACAACCACACCTACTACAACCACACCCACTACAACCACACCTACTACAACAACACCGACTACAACACCTACTACAACATCTACTACAACACCTAGTACAACCAGACTTACTACAACCACACCTAGTACAACCACACCTACTACAACCACACCTACTACAACCTCACCTACTACAACAACTTCGACTACATTAATACTTACTAAAACCACATCGACTAAAACCACATCTACTACAACCACACCTACTACAACACCTACTACAAACACACCTACTACAACCACACCTACTACAACCACACCGACTACAACAACACCTAAAACAACAACACCTACTACAACCACAAAAACCACACCTGCTACAACCACACCGACTACAACCACATCGACTAGAACACATACTACAAAACCTAGTACAACCACATCTATTACAACCACACCTACTACAACCACACCCACTACAACTACTACTACAACACCTACTACAACACCTAGTACAACAACACCTACTACAACACCTTATACAACCACAGCTACTACAACACCTAGTACAACCACATCTACAACAACACCTGGTACAACCACACCTACTACAACACCTAGGACAACCACACCTACTACAACAACACCGACTACACCCACACCTACTACAACAACACCGACTAAAACCACACTTACTACAACCACACCGACTGCAAGCACACCTACTACAACACCTACTTCAACTCCTAGTACAACCACACCTACTACAACAATACCGACTTCAACCATATCTACTACAACACCTACGGCAACAACACCTACTACAACCACACCTACTTCAACACCTACTACAACCACACCAACTACAATACCTAATACCACCACACCTACTCCAACAATACCGACTACAACCACACCTACTACAAAAACACCGACTACAACCACACCTACTACAACACAGAGTACAACCACGCCTACTACAACAACACCTAGTACAACCACACCTACAACAACAGTTAGTACAACCAAACCTACTACAACACCTAGTACAACCACACCTACTACAACATCTAGTACAACCACACCTACTACAACACATAGTACAACCACACCTACTACAACCACACCTACTACAACACCTACTACAACCACACCTACTACAATCACACCTACTACAACACCTACTACAACACCTAGTACAACCGCACCTACTACAACCACACCTACTACAACCACACCTACTACAACACCTACTACAACACCTACTACAACCACACCTACTACAATCACGCCTACTACAACACCTACTACAACACCTAGTACAACCACACCTACTACAACATCTATTACAACACCTACTATAACCACACCTAGTACAACACCTACTACAACCACACCCACTACAACACCTACTACAACACCTAGTACAACCGCACCTACTACAACCACACCTACTACAACCACACCTACTACAACACCTACTACAACACCTACTACAACACCTACTACAACCACACCTACTACAACACCTAGTACAACAACACTCACTAAAACACCTACTACAACGACACCTGCTACAACCACAACTACTACAACCACACCTAGTACAACCACACCTACTACAACAACAACTATTACAACCAAACCTACTACAATCACACCTACTGCAACCACACCTACTACAACCATACCTACTACAACCACACCCACTTCAACAACACCGACTACAACCAAACCTACTACAACCACACCTACTACAACTACTCCGATTACAATAATACCTATTACATCCACCCCTACTACACTTACACCAACTACAACAACATCGACTACAACAAAACCTACTACAACACATAGTACAAACACACCTACTACAACAACACCTACTACAACCACACCTACTACAACAACACCTACTACAACAACACCTACTACAACAACACCTACTACAACCACACCTACTACAACACCTAGTACAAGCACATTCACTAAAACACCTACTACAACGACACCTGCTACAACCACACCTAGTACAACAACAACTACTACAACCAAACCTACTACAACCACACCTACTGCAACCACACCTACTACAACCATACCTACTACAACCACACCCACTACAACAACACCGACTACAACCAAACCTACTACAACCACACCCACTACAACACCTACTACAACCACACCCACTACAACACTAACTACAACCACACCTACTACAACAACACCTACTACAACACCTACTATAACCACAACTACTACAACACCTACTACAACCACACCTACTACAACCACACCAACTACAACCGCACCTAATACAACAACACCTACTGTAACCACACCTACAACAACGACACTTACAACGACCATACCTACTACAACTACGCCTTTTGCTATCAAACCAACCACACTTACTCCTGGTAGCTCTGTTATTTCAGCAGGTAAGAGTTAGAAATGTTAACGTTTATACCTCAACTGCCCTCAATTAAATAAATATTGTAGTGCCATTTTCCTATATTTTAATATGAGTATGATAGTTATTCCTTTACATTTTTTTCTAATGAATTAAAATGTTATTTTATCAATAATTGTGATATATACATGCGATCAATGCAAAGCTCACCAGTACAAACTTATCGATTACGCTCCGAAAGATCTATGATAGCGTGACGTCACATGTGCGAAAAGATAGGTTACGAAACAGGGAAGATTGTTGATTGTTTTCATTTAAACAAAATGAAATTTGAACGCAAAAGTAGCTTCTGTGAAATAAATAGTTTGTATCATGCGAATATGTATTCTAAATCAATTTGGTGGTTGGGTACACAGTGAATGGCTCATTTGCTTTTCACCAAGGCGCCCGGGGTTCGATCAGACGTGTAAAGGGCTGGGGTCACCTGCCTGATCACGTGGGTTTTCTCCGGGTACACCGGTTTCCTCCCACATAAAGACCCCCGCACGCCAACTTTTAGGCCAACAAGAGAGTTTAATATAAGTTGAAAAAAGTTGTTGTCGCCTGAGAAATGTAGTTGAGGTGTACCAAAATGGGGATTACTTAATCACAAAGGGACGTTTTGATCCATGAAAGAAGCATTTTTTCAATTTTCACTACATTATACATACATGATTTGCCTATATTGTTGCCTCTTAAATCGCAGATTATCTTTATCGCGCGAAGTACATTTGTATTAAAACACCATTGTCATAAACATTTAATTTATGGTGTCGTTTTGCAAGCTTAAATCGTGCCAAATTATAATTGCAAAGTCAACAGAGACCAACCTATTCAATGGGTTTTCAGTTTCATTCAACTGGTCACATGGTATGAGCATAATTGAATTATTTATGAAATAATAGGAACTGATTATTTCTTGATTACTTTATATTTCAGAACAAATAATCATTGCAGTAAAGTTGACGGTCGTTGTTGATATTGTGTTTCCCGAAGACTTGAAGGACAAATCGTCTGCTCTTTATCAAACTTATAGCGAGTCATTCCGTAACATGGTGAGTGAAGAAGTATATTAAATATATTATAATATACTACTTACAAATATATATATATATATAAAAAAGTAGAAAATTGACAAATACTTTTACGCTTCCACTTATTGGAGGTATCGCTGGCTCACTGTCTGTGACATAGCCCCGTTCGCGTATCCTGTTCAACCAGTTTGTCTGTTTTTAAATGTAACGTTTTCGGGTATAAACACTGGCGGACCTGCAAATGTTTATGCAGCCCTTGCAAGGGTTTGTCAGAGCTCGCCTGAAAGCAGCATCAGATTACTAAGTCTGACCTTATTAAACAACGAACGACTCCGGCCCAACCGGTTCAACCGTTTGGACCGCGATAAACGAATGCGGTCAACATTGGTCGATTACCTACAGCTACACCACCTTCAAGTCTTTTATTATTATTTATTATTTGATGGTTTTACGTCCGCTATAACGGCCTTGCGGCTTTTCAGTAGACGAGAAAAAATTGAAAATGGAAAATAGAACAAAGGGACAAAGCATGAAGAGAAAGGAGAAACTAATTTCCTATTAAACCGTTTTAATATATCGCTCTGCAAATAATATTTACATAATATGAAATTGTTTATATTTTTATTTTGTTTTATATGTATCTATTTTTTATATGTATTTCTTATACTATTTTTGTCTGCGACGAGTTATTTTGGTAGACAACATTGTCGGTACAATTTCTAGAGGGGTTCTCGCGAAGTTTTTTTTTCATTTGATAACTTTATCCCTGATAATAACAGACTGTTGACTAGCATTTCTTATCCAGTATCTGTCTCATTATCCCACATATACCATCTTTGACTTATGTTTACAACATGTACCTGGTTGAATGTGAGTGATCAGTTATGTCGCAGTTTTCTGAACGCCGTGCTAATGCCGCGGTCACATCTTACGGTCACGCACGTAGTTGACCGTAGTGGGGGATGACCGAAGTTGACTGTGGTACAAATTGTAGACCGTAGGCGATCTTAGTAAAACGTATTAAACGTAGTTAGACGTAGTTCAACATAGTTCAACCCTTAACCCTATTTAGCCCCACTTGACCCTAGTCACAGTACTATTAACGTACTTCAAACGTAGTCCAACTCTAGCAGTTGTCCCTATTTGACCCTACTTGACCCTAGTGTTAACCATAGTGCCATGATACAACGGTCAACTACGATAAACACTATAGTCAAGTAGGGTCAATTACGGCCAAATAGGGTCAACTATGTTCATACTACGGTGACAGTAGGGTCCTGGCATCTAAATTCACCGTAGAAATAGTATTTTGAACATGTTTAACAATTTTTGCCTAACCACGGCTAAATCATGGGTTTCTTGAAGTTCAAAGTACGTTTATAACTACGTGTGACCGTAAGATATGTGACCGCGGCTAAAAACGAACAACGTTGGTTACAGATTGTTTTCCTTACATTACTTACATCCCCCCATTATTTCATTTAAGTTCCGTCTTCTAGATGATTGTTCTAAACATAATTTAGCCTTCGGATTGTGCTGAGTGTTAACATATGTTCTATGTGTTCTGTTTCTTCAGATTTATACCAAGTACAATGGCACAGATGGGTTTGAGAGGGTGACTATCATCGGATTTACGTGAGTATTTAACTCCTCAATAAGATTTCTACTTCCTATCGCTTCCTACACTTTTCGTCAGCGTCATAATTTTAATCTGATTGCGAGATGATGTTACCAGGAAAATCCCTGATCTAATGTCCCTCGTTCCACCTTTTTTTCAAACATATTAGAGGTCCCCTTGCTATGCCCCATTTTCTTAAAAAATATTTATACATTTCCCTCAGTTCAGCCCAAAGCCCCATTAAATCGACACTATTTCTCTGCAATGTGGCAGTATAACGAGGTTTTAATGTATATAGTTTTGGACGGTAAATGCAATTTTAATTGAAATGTTGTGAAAATAATCATTTCAACAACAACTTTATTTTCTTTATTCTGATTCTTGAACACAACTATGTTTTGTATAAATTAAATACGGTTTTCACATTGTTGTATTTTGTAAGATCCCACGATGTTCTGACGGTTTTGTTTGTGGTTCAGTTTAGTTACCATTACATGACACTATATCAAATGCTGAGTTAATTTTTGTATTAAGTTGCGAATAGAGTTCATGTACCTGCCGTAAAAGTACCAGACATGCTATTTATATATTGTATTATTATGAAGTTATGTCAATAAAGCGACAACATCCTGTATTATTCCACGTTGTAGGAACGGTAGCGTCGAATGTAACTATAGACTTAGATTTGCTGCCGGTAAGTCGAAAGACTCAATCCTGCAATCCGTCAAACATAATAAATGGGCAAAAGAGAAAGTGAGCCTGCCTGGTTACAAAACAGTTGGCATTGATCAGTCAAAGACAAACACAAAATGGCAGATAGATTTAGAAAAAGGTAAGTAAGAACAGTAATGAATAATGTATTATCTTTTATAACATTAATGCATAAGTGAAATATATTTGATCATAACTTTCGTAAAACATTTTATGTATATAGATATAGCGTTGTTCGGTGATGATCTGAGTTGAATTTTTGAAGAATTATTGATGGTAGTGTAGTTTATTGTTTTCTCTCTTTGAAGCATAGGATATCTGATTTCACAAAAGAAAACATTGCATTGACTAACACTGACTACTAACAACAGCATTACTGCATGTTTCATGTTTACATTTATATATATATATATATATTTAATTATTAATTGAAAAATATCCACTATAACTCATTTGATTCGTTGTTTTCAGCGAAAAACTCAAGGATTTGTGATTTACAAGATAACTGCAATGAATACCAAATTTGCAAAGAAGGTGATAAATCAAATTACCCTTTCATCTGTAATTCGAAATGCACGTACGATTTATGTGGTGACTACGGACTTTGCTTACTTCATCCGTCAGGGAACACAAGGTGCATGTAAGTAACGTCGGTCTGCTTGTTGATTTCAATGACAAAGCTACTGTATATCTCGCCGAACTTCATGCATGACTGTTATAGAGGGTTTTCGAGGCACCTATCCCCTTTAGCTGTATTTTACATAATATATACCGGAACACATTAGACACGGATTTTTCATTCTGTTTAAATATGAAGTGTTGAGTGCTGAACGAAAGACACGGCCATGTTGTGCTGTGAGATGTAACCCTGTTTAGCTTCTGCATCTACATCTACAAACTAAATTTTCAAAAAGATGGTTCATTTCTTCGTACGTCTGGTGTGGATTTTTTAATCAAAATCGCCGAATTTAAAGAAGAATCCAAACAAATAATTGATGTTGAAATTAAACGTATACTTCTATGCATAACTAGTAAAAACGCTATAAATTGCAGACGTCGCATTACGTCGTGAGAAACTGTTCTGTCACAGGTTGATGGTAGTTTCAGAAAGTAATTTTATTGAATTTGATTATGGTTTCCTGTGACGTCTGAAAAAGCAGCGAATCGACTGAATTAATGACTGATACAGTCGGTTGAATAAGTTCACAAGCTCACAAATTCAAAACAGTAACACATAAAGACCTTATAATACGATGGCATTGCGATAAAATGATATAGAGCATTTACTTCCATTTGAAAAGAATACAATAACCTTTATAAATATCGCACAAATTATTGTCCTTTCTTAAATCATCTGTATCCTTGCGTCATCGGTTTCCGCCCCCTTATGAAGTAGCCGCAATTTTGTATTCATATCAACAGAAAACTGTTGAAAATGTCTATGACTATCACAGACATGTATACAATGTACTAATGGAAACAAAATATAAGCAACTGAAAACTGTCTTTTAAACTGTATTTAGTTTTCAAAGAAAGACAACTCAAATGCACTAACAAGAATTTATCTACAGTGGCTTCGATGAATATTTTAGAAGGTTCTTCTTCAAAACAATTAGCAATACAACTTTTTTCCAAATTGCACATTTCTTTTAATTTTCAATATATCGACAGAAACAAATTAATATGAATTAAAGTTAATTTGATTTAATACATTTATTTATAAAAAAAATAATTGTGTAGACTAATATCAGTTTTCTTTGAAACTAAATGATTTTTTTTTCTTTTCCATCCTTGTTGTTCCACAAATTTTGACGTTAAAAAGTGTTTTTAATTTTGTATCAATTCTTTGTATATGTATATACATATTTTATATACTAAATACGATATTTTATCACCATGTATTTTGCATTCAAGTGATGTGGATAAAGTGGCAGAAATCGCTAATATCATAAAGATTTATCGCTAAAAAAACAAAGTAAGGAATCTTAAATTTAAAGTCCTATACATTTTAATTTAAATTTTCATTGTTATTTGACCGTTATGACTTTCGAGTTATGTCCCCTGAATTACGATATCCGCTTTATATCTGGGGTGTTTACTAACCGATTCACTTAAACACAAGAATAATTACCATAAACACATAACTTTGATAAAAACTTTCGTTATATCCGGCCGTAATGTATGGTGTTTATCCTTGTGATTTTATTAAATCAAGGGTATATACATTCAATTATGTTGTAGTTCACTCTTTCAATTCCAACAGTTGATATCTTTCTTCTTTAAACTAATCACCTCCAATTTTTTCTTAGCGCCTCACTTAGCAATACCTCACTTTTGGCTTTAACGCAGAGCGTTCTTCTAGGTGAGGAAGGTAATGGGTTCTGTCCCCAGGCTAGGTCATACCAAATTCCTTAAAAATGGTAGTTGTTATTTCCTGCTTAACTTTAAGCATTAAGGGTTATTGCAACAACTGATTCATCCATTGTCAGTATGGTGAGACCGGACGAAATTCTGTGCTGGGTGCCTTCGGCATAGTAACTCAGTGAGATAGCACTTTAAAGTCTGCATCAGATCCGCGCTATCACAAGGAGGCTAATACACCAATGAACCTTGCCTCCAGCACACACACACAACTCACATGGAAGTACGTCCTTGAATGACATTAGCTGGTGATAGAACATTAAACCCTATACAATCAACCAACCAACCAAATATTTTTTACATTTCAATCATTACAACTGCCAAACTAATCTGTGACGAGCGTATGGTGTACCGCTTCATGGTTCAACTTTGTATTACAGATGCCTCCCAGACACCGTATTCGAGCATTACAGTGATAGCTGCTTAAAGTCTAGTGACCTCACAAACATTCTGGTAGTTACCGCAGGGTTAGGAGGAGCAGTTATCATCGTCATCGTAGTCGTCATCGTATGTGTATGCAAGAAAAGAAGGACAACAAAGAAAACCCATAGTAGTACAAGGCAAGTAGTATTCCATCGGACAGACGTCAAGGAATTTGAAACGTAAATTAACATTGTTACTTTCAGGATTGTAAAAAGTGGTCGTTTGTATTTGAAATATGGATTTTTGAATTGAAAGTAAACTTTACGCTTATCAATGCAATTAAAATAGTGTAATCCGTACGCATCTATGTTCATGATGTTAACGTGTAATGTACGCACTGAAAAAAAGAATTAACCCGGAGAAAAAACGTTAGTGAAAACTTCTGATTGTTATACATTGAATGTATGTTCTGACCCCTTGATTTTTTTAAAGTGTATATCATAAATTATCGAGTGTAGTTATAAATGAAATGAAATTAAATGAAATGAAATTAAACGAATGAGCACCTATACTCAAAGTATTCGTGTAATATATCTATAATTAAATATAAATTCTCGTTTGTATTAAATCCGTTTCTTTTAGCTTTTCTTTAAAGGTATGCATACAATTTGCTGTTGAAATGAATTAACAAAATGAATCATTAAAATTTATTTTCATTACTCAAACGCTATTTTTTAAGACTGTTTTGCTATCAAACACTCTGATGATACTCAAAGGGGAGATAACCCGGTAAAGCTTGAATATATTTGATCGTGTTGACGTTTTTCTACAGACATAATCGAGATTATGGCAGTGAAATCAGTATGCCAACAAGAATGGAGAACTTGAGGGCCAATAGGGCGTACAATATTGGGACCGGGGACCGGGGACCACCAAGACGGGAACACATGGTGTGGAGTTCCGAAAATGAACGCCCGGCAGCCTACTATAACGGCTGGGAAAGAATCAGCGACCAACCAGTTGTACCGGTAAAGTCAAAGACCTCACTGAACAGATTTGCGATTTTCACAATAGTTTATTAAAATACAAATAGCGTACTTTTACACTATTTTTAATAGTGTTTTTATAACCTATTTTAAATTATTGAATTATTTTTTAAGTTCGCTGTTGTAAGTTATTATTGTTTTTTCATTTTCCCCAAAGTGTCCTCAGCTCCTGAAATTGTCGTTATCGGTCGATTTCGTCCGATTCAGAGGACACAGTACTCTTTTTTCTGTAGACGGAATTTCACAATAGTTTTTTAAAATACAAATACAAAAAAATGTTTAACACTCTTTGTATTTGTGTTTCAATTGATAATTTTGAAAAGTAATGCACATTTTTTTAACAAAAGTTTAAGTTCGTTGTCATAATAATGTTTTCTGAAGTTATAAATAAAAAAATATAAAATAAAAACGATAGACAGTTGATAAATATTAATTCAAAATCATACTTAATCTTACGATTATAAGGTAATTATCATATTACACAACATTGTTTTGAATATTTTTAACCATACGTACCTAAAATTGACAGAACACATCATCTACTAGAGTAAAATGAATTAAGAACGGTCTCTTACTGTTTTTTTAAAAGTCTCGGATGTATTTGCCAATAGAAATATCGAACCCGCCACGTGACTACCACACTTCAGCGGCACATGAGCATAGAAGACCCAAATACGTTGAACCCGGTGACTCGTACAGATTATTAGACACAGAAAATCAGGTCAGTCTAACATGAAATACACCTACCTACACGTTGATCAGATGGTGTAGTTGTAATTTGGTAAATTTAAAAAAAAAAAAAAAAAAAAAAAAGTTTCATATGATTAACAGATACATGTATATGAAACAAATGTTATGCTCAGAGTCATGCAAAGAAAATTAATATATTCTGTGTTTTTCGAATTAGGACTTTTTAAGGTGCTACTGTCACTATTGTGATATATTTGTTTTAAACCTTTCAAAACAAATCTTTCAACAAAATCCCATGTTGCAATACCTTTGACAGAATTGCAGGTGTAATATGAAATATTTACATTGCATTTACGTTACTCTCAGCTAGAAAAACTTCTTTTGGTTGCTTCATCTTCTATATAGATAGGAAGACTCTTGATTGGAACTATTCTTCGCGATTATAACTGATGCAGTCGTATTTTACCTTGAGAATCTTGGACTATTCTTGAATTTGTTTTTAATGACATATACTACTTTCAATGGAAGGATGATTTCATATGCGTAACAAAATCTTATTTTAAAACATTTAAGTAATTCCTTATATGCAAATTAATGAATAGAGTACACGTATTAAGTTTTGCTGTATAAACATATATATATATATATGGACAATGATAATTCAACCAACCTAAATTGAGCAAATTGTAACATATGAGTGACTTTATTCAACCTTGGGTAATGTCATTTGTGACATTCGTGTATATTGAATTACACAATTTCAATAAACTGCGTGTTTTCTGATTGCGAGACTCAAATATGTCATGAGTATCTTAAACTGTTAAATAATGTGAATAATTATTCAGTCATGATTTTGTTTAAATCCTTAGCTTTATATCCGACGCCCAAGGTTGTCAACACGACACAGCGACATGTTTGGGTATGTGTGCTGTTATTTTTAGTAAATATACTGTATAATGGTAAAGAATGATATATCTTACCTGTAAAATGTTTATTGCAGTAAAAATGACTATGCAGTGCAATACCTTCTGGTGTATCGTTCTTGATAAAATAGATTTAGCATGTTGTAGCATTTAGCGTTAAGCAGCAATAGCAATGGTATTGAACAACTGTTCACTAAATCCGATTCTGCATAAAATCATTCGTTCAAAATTTGATAAAAACTAATTTTGCTGTTCTCTATATTACAGGTACCAGGAACGATTCGTTTAAGATGTGTGGATGACTTTTGTCGGGTATTTAACAGTATAACATTGCTTTGCGAATTTATTAACCTGCGACATTATTGATGGATTCTCATAGAAAAGTTTGTTCATGATTTTCTGTGGTCAGGCGTGTGAACATTTTAGACACACTATAATTAACAGGTTAGCAATTTAGCTAATTAGTTGTCGATAAAGCTTATTAATTTTGTCTGTGATATAAAAACGATGGTCTAAAGACGAGGACAACAGGTGTGTGACATCGGTCACCTTACCAATGGAAGTTCCACTGCAGCACTGCAATATATGAAATGTATGTGAACGGCACTGCAGCGCTGCAAAGAATGGAATGTCTGTGAACGGCTGGCTTACTAGCTATCTTTCAAATGGTAGAATCGGATATGTCTTGCCTGCTGGACAGGAGAACCAGAATAAGAGATGCCGCTTGGATAAGCTGATTTAATGGAACTGATTACCTGGTATATTTGAACGGATGTTAAAACTATAAAAAGCCAAGTATTCTCAATTCAGTAGTAAGGTAGTTCAGCGATATATTGTTATACATTCTTAACATTAATATGTTTCTAATATATGCGTGGCTAAAAAGTCAATATTTATCGATATCGTGTATTGTTCATATATCCTGAATTACGGATAAGGCGCGACTTATTATCCTGTGAGAAATATTTTCTTTTGTCTTTTTTCAATGCTGTCTGACTTTCGAAGGATATTAACGAATAGGCAGTATATGGCTTATTTTCAAAATTCAAAGACTATTAAGCAGGTTCAAACATAAAAAATTCAAAGACATTTTTTACGACTGGCCTACTATTTTTTTAAGTTTGTGATGAATTTGACTGTAAGGAATCACAGACTTGTTAGGGCCGGCTTATTTTCCAATAAGGATAGAAGTTTTAGGTGATGCGAATGTAATATTATCATTTTCAACCAAGTGGTACTTGTATATGAGTTCATTATATAAACAGATTGACATTTTTTCATATAACCAAGGCAGTAATTGATAAAATAAATTTTGGAAAGTTAATATAGAAGTGAATCCGACCAGTAATACTTTCATGATTTAAATACTAGCAGGGATAATTGCACCATTTTCATTTATATTTCTTCATGATCTAATTATATTTTATTAAATAAGTGCAGTCTTTTTTATTGAATAAGCAAAAAATCCTTTCTTTTTTATTGAGCATCTTGTATATCATGTGTGCAATTTCATCTAACATCAAACTCCTTTATCTTGTTAAATATGTATAATCTTCATGTGTTTAATTTTGTACCATTAAAACGTTGTTTTTTTGTATACGTTTCCTGTAAGCAATTAATTCAATATATGTTATATAAATTGTTATATATCTATTAAAAAATAAACTTGTTTTTCGTTGTCATTGAGTGTTCTGTCCACTTTAATACCGCAAACGGTAAACTATCTTAAACATGGGGTGAGTTGCTGAGAGTAGGAATATGAAGCTACTCTCCGTGTTCGTACAATTTCATGAAAAACACTAACACGTTAAAAAACTATTTAGGAATTTGATATTTGGTGGTCGTTTGTGGTGGTCCCTTGTTTTTCGATGACTTGCATGTAACTGTTTATTTCATTTCATTTTCGTATCGGTCCAATCCTTGTGTGTTGGTGCTGTGAAGGTTCTGTTTCTGATTTACACAATGCTAGTGTAGTGTACTTCAACAGTTTCAACCAGATGTAAGGAAATACAACTAGCTATCATTCTTTCATTTTGTGAGGAAATCGTTTTGATTTTACAAGTTAACTGAAGATGAATGTCCTGTTTAGATAAGCTCAAATAGTTGCCGTCTTGCGTTACACCTTTAGGTATAATCTAATGATCTAGTTTAACAACATTTGTATATGGGGTCCTACCATACTAATTTATTTTGGTTATATTGAAATTAGCTGCGTTTCTAATTTAAACATGAGTGTGCTGATAAGACAATATATGAACAAGCATGCACTTGTTCTGTGTATGTTTGATCATGATGCATGCACATTGCATTTGGTTTTATTGAGATCGTGGTGCCATTTGTTGTCCTTTTAAGCTAATTGATGAGATGGAAATAGAAACAAGCTATCCTGAGTTTCAAAGAGTTCGTATTATATCTAGAAGACCATACGTTTCTCTGGTAAATATATGTATCTTTTTTCCGATCAGGAAAACAAAGTAGTTGTCCTAAATCATGAGGTTACACTGAAAGATGCCAGATCGAAGATACATGTTAGTAACATGACGTCATAAATGTGACATGTGTAATCGCATTCAGGGTGTAACCCTCCAGTTGTTAGCCAAAATGTGAACCAATATCTCCGCTTGTGTTTATAATTATATTATCTACAAGAGATCTCGATACATTGACCGCTAGGTTTATACTACCAATTCCGTCCTATGTTCCAATACAGTGAATATGACGCAGTGATAAATGCAATTACTAAATTAGGAAATAGGTAATCGATAAATTAACAAAAGATAAGGTTTGGAAAGTTGTTTCTATAAAATAAAAATACTTAAACGACCACACAAACGAAAAAGTCAAAATATCCATTGATTATTAATCTTTAATTGGTAATTATCTCTTATCTTCACCGCGTCCCGTCACATGCTGTTGTGATCGTTTGACAAATTACTTTTGTTTACAGTATAACATTTATAGATTATTTTTGATATTTTGAACAATAAAACCATTAATCTTCATTTAGATGATAACAACTTCAAGTTTGAATGTCAATCTATAATTATATAATCTTAAAACGAAACTAATTAATACATTTGTGAGATCTTGTGAGATCGGGAAGGAAGGAATGATTGAGCAAACCGTAGAGGCAGAGATAGCGCAATGAAGAGAAAATATGTTGTGAATGATATATTTGTTTGGCGGAAGATATGGTAGAATGAAGAGATAGGACAAGAAAGAGAGATGCAGCATGACGGAAACATGAAGGCATGACGGAGGTATTGTCAATGAAGCATGAAGGAGGTTTTGGGAATGAGGTGTAGAGATGAGGAAAAGAGACTACGGTATCGGCTATGAACGAATTATAGTGTATGAATAAGGGATGATATGGGGTTCGAAGGAGAGATGGGACAACTAAGGAGATAAAGGAATGAAGGGAAGTCGGGTATGGATACGAAATATTTGTAAAAGATGAACATAATACGTACAAACAGGTGAAAAGAAAATGTATGAAGAAGAGAGGAAGATTAAAGGAGAGATGAAAGTTTTTATACAGTTTAAACAATTAAGTTCTTTCAATAGTTACAATTAGTCTTTTAGCAATAATTTGAATACATAATAGAGGAAAATACTAAACACAATAGTATTCAAAATAGTATGCAAATCTAACTGCCCATTTACTACAAATACTTGATTGACCACAATTTGTATTACTTTCATTTTCATACTGGGATATATCCGGCTTTTCAAGAGCATTTGGCAACCGATAATACTAAAACAATGTATTTAAAGCAAAAACAACAATATTACAACGGCTTTGAGGTAACGACCCCAAAGATGCTGCACTATCTACGTATTACGAACATAAGCTAGGTCGGCGTTAAGTTAAATGTGTGAGCTACACTCTTTCAGCTTAACTGTAAACAGCGAGGTGAAATGTATGTACATGTTTGCTATAGATTGTGTTGATTTTGAATGTACTTCGTACGTAGCATAGAGTCATAGGCACATGTCCTCATATATGCATCATATTTGCAAATGAACTACTCAACCATAGTTTCATTTCGGCGGTATTGAAGGTATGTTCTGATCTTCGTCGAATTTTTTCTCTGATATTTGTTTGCTGCTTTAGATCATTCCTGACATTCGATCTATTCTTGGTTCGTTTCGTCTACGGATTGTATACTTGTTTTCGTGATATATTTCCCTTTGCTTATTTTACGTAGCTCTTCATGTTAGAAATTGATCGATTCAGTTACACTTACAGAAAAAATATCAAAATTTTCAAAAATCTTTCTCATGTATTGACATCCATTGTGATATTGAATATTAAAACACAGACTGATAAAATAGGTAACAAACCAGGACGGTTCAAGATGTATACAATCTGTCACTAATCGGTTTAACATATGTGTGTTGCTCAGCTACATGTACGTAAAATTTTGATTCTGTCTAAAGATCACGACCTGATATTACTGTTGCTAAGTTACAGATTAGCGCAATAATGTCTGGCCAGAGAGGTCAAATTGAAGAAGGCTATCCACAGGCAGCTGTGTATATGGGACAGCATACTCATAGCAAGCAGTAGATTATGCCAGTATACATTACACGTACAATATTGTTTTTTCCCACGTTTCTAAATCGATCGCTTCTGAAAATCTGTCCTAACTATTTAAAGAACAAAATGTCTTTATATATTTTAGAGATGGCAACAAACCATTTTTATTTATTATATAATGGTTATTAATTTATTCATTCTATTTTTCTTTATTTTTTTTCATTATTTATTTTATATCTGTTGACTTATTTGTTTGTAAAATGCATTAATTCGACAAAAATGGTTTGCAATTAAATCAGAATGTGAAACTAACATGTATACATATTACATAATGAAGATATTATTGTATCACGCCGATCGTAAAACATTAAAGAGAGAAAAGATACTGTAACAATTGCAATCGTTATAACTAATATCGTGTTTAATGAACTGTTTTCAAGCTATTGTTCAGCTGCCCATTTAAGTGATCGATATCCAGAGGCAGGGTATCCTTATGCTTAGAAGCCTACTAGGTGTCGAGGGAAATCCAGAGATGGTCAGCTTTTATTAAAAGCAAATTGGGGCCCTCTGCTCGACTATTATATGTACATATAGGTTGTGTCAAACCATTGTATAATTTATTGGAACATTGACTAACACCTCAAAAACTGCCTCCACTTAAGAAAATCAATTGAAAGTTGAAATCATGTGCTATAGATTTTTAAGCTAGCCAAATGTACCCATCATGATAATCCCAATCGAAACGAGGAGAAAAAAGAGTACATGTAGGCCCCCAATGATTAAGGTTACATCCTTTATATCGTAACTCACGATGAACACTCTTATCTAATAGTAAACATAGTAAATCAAAATAACAAAGATAACGAATCTTTTAAAAACTGGGCCTTTTAAAGATCTCCTCAAATATTCAATAGGTAAACTCCCTGTACTGGTTTCGATAGTTTACTGCCATAGTGTGTATCAAGGACTGAGTACACAATTAAATGCTTCCAGGTTCAGTATTCACAAATGAAATCCCTTAGAAATATAGGTTTTTTAGTAAAAATAAACTATGCCTCTCAGAACTTGGTTTTTGTGTAAAAGTTTGCTGTTGAAATACTCTAAAGATAACGAATCTAACATGTTTTGTGTCAATTTTTATATTGTGCATATTTTGGTGCAGAGTGCTGAGTGGAAAGTCCTGTGTTTACCCCTGACCCGGAAGTTTATATTTGACATTGGTGACACATGCAGACGATTATCTCAAGAAAAAGGCTTACATGCTATGTTAAAATTTTGATATTTTACTCCCAATATGATGCTCTTAACCAGGTTAGATGGAAAGTAAGCTATCAAATATTGGGAATTCGTTATGAAATAAAATATTGCATTGGAACATATAGTAAAATTGTGGTCTTAGTTATATATTGAACAGAGAAAATGATATATCGAATACATTGTATTTCATTTAATCTGGGCAAAATCTTTTCGTCTAAAAGTTACGTGTATAATGCAATTATAAGATGTTATGTACTATTGTTAGTTGTTTGAGAGTTAAAGCAAGGTTTAAAGGTTTATAGATAATATTATGTATTAGCGTTTCCATGTTAAAACATGTTTTAAGGTATCATCTAAGTAATTGATATTAAATGAAGCATTTTCTGAAATAAAACCAAAGAGCTATGTATGGCAGGTTGCTATGCCTATTTCCCCTGAAGCTGAGACCGATGTGCCACCGTGTACTGTTTTCATAAATGCCAACTTATGGAAATATGGGCAGATTTCCGCCATAGCTCTTTCAATTTTATAGATTGTAGTATGAATAACATTAGGACGTTCCCAAAATATTTACACCATTTGTTTGCCTAATAAATATTTTGCAAACCAGCGTGCGGTCAGATTTAAACGAATTTCAAGTGGTTCTATCACATAAAATTATGATAAGATACGTGGAGTGTTGCAGTCTGATTGATACTGCCTGCACCCTACCATGTTAGGGACGATTATGCTTAGGTATCATAAAATATTTAAATTATCAACGTCCCTACCTGGACATGTATGTTGAAAACCTGTGTTATCGTCGGTGGATTCAAACGATAAAAGATCGCAACGAAGATATTTGTATCGGAAAAGGTACACTATATATGTAGGGAAGGATTAACCGACTTTCATCAATCAGAAACATTGAGTGTGCAATGTATTCATGATCACATAAATCGGCAGAATAAAATCACAAGAGTGCACTTAAACTCTTTCCATTGAAAAGGTATAGGTGGATACCACACCAGAGCTTCAACAAACAAGAAGGTATAATAACAACATTAGACATCCCCTTTTAAAACAACACAGAAGAGAATAAGGACTAAATTGTACTCCTAATAACGACCTCCTAATTTCTCAAAACCTAAATAAAGAAAAACCTTACCAGATACAAACTTTTCAAAAATTTCTCGAAATTTGACCATGAAACAGTTTTGCTTATGATAATGTTATAATATATCTTAATGTATTGCGTATTATCTAAATTCATTTTTTCTATTTACTCATTCATGCTTCCGTTTGAGAGCCTTTTCATATATATAGTATTTCTATGTTTGCTAAGTCCAAACGTACGGATGGTACATTTAAATGTTTATTTTGTATGGCTTTCTGCATCTACAGGCTTCATTGTCAATTGGTGCTTCACTTCATCGTTTGTATTGTGATTATACTTCGGCCGATTCAGGAAAAAACAACTAAATCAAATTGATGTTATGCAGATTTTAAATGAAGCTCAAACGGATATACATTTAACCATTACCAACTTGGCACGTTTACTTCGGGACCAAACTCTTAGAATACCTGTAGATGTTGTAAGTACTCCTCAACTAATCAGCCAACAGTAAATAAAACAAAGTATAAAGAATATATTACTGTTTTGATAGAGTCTACTTTTTTGAAAATTACATAAGTGGTTTGTAAGTCGAGAAAAATCACTGCAATGAACGAATTTGTTCTCAGACCTAGCCAATGTACATTCCCTTGTTACTCTGGAACTGTGTCTTTATGTTTATTTGGGTTTACCTAAATAATTGTTTGTACACAATATTTACTAATCATCTACGCTACCTTATTTGGTAAGGTGTACAGTTTGTCACGTGACCTGGTTGACCAATGGTCATTCAGCCTATAGGGATAGCCCTATTGATATTGTCTTCAGCCATTTTAAGCAGTCTCAGTATCAGCACTGTCTGTTTTTGTTTCTCCCAGTTTTTTAACGCTTTTCCGCCAGTTTACATATACAACACTAGTTTCTTACGAGGTTTAAGTTTTTATTCTACTTAGCTTTGATTTACTACGCTTCACTATCGTGTTTATGTAGCGTTTCACCACGTGCTTTTGTTGACATTTTTCACGTGCGATTTTGTGTCAAGGACGTTTCGTGTTCGTTGGGGTTTTCAAGGAGTACACGGATTTTCTGTTACTGTTTGCAGAGCTTCTACCTTCAGACGTCAATTTTTTTTTCTAGGAAGCCTTGGTTTTCAACGACAGACTAACTAGTGTTTCCGTACGTTGCCTACGTGTTGTGTTGTCATTTTCACGCGTGATATTACTGTGTCAAGGACGTTCTTGATCGTTGGAACTAGGATTACTTGGAATTTCTGTGCACTTCCCTGCACTTCGGTTTATGTGTTTCGGTTGGTGTGTTTATATTGACGCTTCTTTATTCGAGCAGTAGTTTTGGACCTCTGAACAACTTTATTGGATCGAAGTGTGTGTATTTGTTGAACCACGTATCATGGCGCCTAAAAGTAATAAAACCCGAGCAGCGCCGTACGATCCTGAACTCTTGGAAAATTGGACGTTAGCTAGGTTGAAAACCGCCTGTTTAGAACAAGGGATCTCGTTCGCAAGTAACGTTCGTAGGTTTGCTTTGGTCAAGCTGCTTCGGGAGAAGCGGGGATCTCCCGAGGAAACTGGGTCAACTCCGCGTCACTCCATTCTTCCTCAAGGTGCGCGATCCCAGAGTTCCGTGCGTAACGTCAGCCAAGATGGCGGCCCCCATGGTAATAACAATTTGGCAGCTATTATATCAACATTGGCCGAGTCAGTTACGGTGCTGACAAACAAAGTGGACTCACTTGAAACTAAATTGAACTCTGTTGTGCCTCTGGTTACTAATCCGCTTGCCAGGGAACTTTCTACCTCAGATCGGCCGAACTACCCAGATGTAAACACACCTGCTACCTTCCGTGATTTCTCTCGCGACACTGGAGAGTATTCACTGTCAACTGCCTACTCACGTTTCCACAACTTCGCAAGGAACCCGCCCAGCGCGGCAGCAGGAAGCGTCGCCCAGTTGGAAACGCCAGATACTACCGCCACGAGGACTACTTTTGGATATGCTGCCCACACCCTGCCTCTAGTGGAAACCGTTTCCCAGGCACTTAGGAACAGTATCATAACAGGTAGGGATGTAAATTTAGCGGCGCTCCTCATCCCTTACTACAGAGGTTCAGGGGACAGTGGCTTTCAGGAGGCTAAGCCAGATCATAGACTTAACCGAACACTTAGCATCGGGGAGTTCATCCAAGCCTTTGGCACTTACAAACATGTGATGTGTAATACCTTTCCCCATAGACGAGTCGAGTTAGACATGTACGAAAGGGACCTAATTGACATGGCTTCTCGTTTCCAAGGTTCTGGCTTTTATGAGTACCATTGCCAGTTTTCTCTGCGCGCAGCAGCCTACCTACGATGCAACAATGTTTGTGTCGACTGGTCCATACGTGACAATACCCTCTTCAGCAACATTTTTACCAACCGTCAGGCAAATTCTTGTTGTTACTGTGGCAGCTCCCTTCATCTGTCTGCATTTTGCCCTGCTTCTCCACCAAACCATAGTGCTCCTATTAACAGCAGTTCAAGTAAAACATCCAAGGACCGTGTTTATGGCAACACAGTTGATACCCATGGCAGACCTAGGATGTTTCATGGCAGCAAAGAAATCTGCAATAACTTTAACGGGGAAAGGGGCTGTCAAGTGCAATCTTGTTCTAAATCACATGTGTGTTTATCGTGTAAAAACAGTCATCCCAAAGCCAACTGCCCTTTAGAGAGAACTGGGACTCAACACAAGAAGAAATGATAGACTTAGTGGCTACTACACCAGTGTGTATTGAGACCCTTAAATGTGAACTGCAATCTCACCCTGATCAAAATTTTGTTGCTATGTTGACTGAGGGTCTGTCTCAAGGTTTCGATACTGGATTCGAATATCTACCTGGTCAGTCTTTTCAGTGCCGAAACTTACTGTCCGCCTTAAAAGACCCAGCTGTAGTTTCTGATTTAATTCAGAAAGAAATTGCTAAAGGTTTTGTGATAGGCCCTTTTGACTCTATTCCGTTTGTTACCAGTAGAATAAATCCCATTGGCATTGCTGTACATAAATATTCACAGAAGAAGCGCCTAATTGTTGACATGTCTGCTCCTCACAATGACCCAGATAATCCTAGCATGAATAGCCTAATAGACAAAGACAGTCACTCGTTGAAATATGTGAAGATTGATGATGCTATAACCTTGATTAAAGGCCTGGGTCAAGGCACACTGCTCATGAAAACTGATATATCAGATGCTTTCAAGCTTTTACCTATTAAACCAGAGTTGTGGCCCTTACATGGTATTTCATGGGAAGAGAAGTTTTATTTTTTTGTAAGACTTGTTTTTGGCAGTAGATCAAGTCCTAAACTTTTTGATAACCTTTCTGAAGCTATTTGCTGGATTGCTCACAATGTATACAAAATAGACAATGTATTACACTTGCTTGATGACTTTTTAGTGCTTGAACCCTCTATAGCGGATGCGAATGCAACCATGGAGAAGTTTTTAAATATTTTTCATAGATTAAATATTCCCATTGCCAAACACAAGACAGAGGGACCCTGTACAGCTCTTGAGTATTTAGGTGTGTGTCTAGATTCTGATAAAATGGAAGCAAGACTTCCTTTGGCTAAAGTTATCAGAATTCGTGAGATTTTAGACAGTTTTGCCCGACGGAAAACATGTACGAAGCGCGAGCTTTTGTCCCTTCTAGGCCATATGAACTTTGCCAGTAGAGTCATACGTCCAGGACGTTCCTTCGTATCTCACCTCATCAGCCTCTCTACCACAGTACCCAAACTGCACCATCATGTAACTTTGACATCAGCTGTGCGTTCAGATTTAGCTATGTGGTCCTTATTCCTCTCTTCATGGAATGGTGTTTCATTCTTTTTGGATGACAACATTACATTAGCTGCAGACATGGATATCTTCACTGATGCTACCCCCACATCTTTTGGAGGAATACATGGCAATAGCTGGTTCCAAGGCTATTTCCCCCCTGATTTTCACCAGGAGCAACACTCTATGGCACTTTTTGAGTTGTACCCTATAGTGATGTCATGTGTTGTGTGGGGGCATTTGTGGTGTAGAAAGAGAATCCTTTTCTACTGTGATAACTTGGCTACCGTGGAAATCATTCATAAAGGGAGATCCAAGATAGCTAGCATTATGAAGCTTATGAGACGTTTGACTTTTCATGCTGCTAAGCACAATTTTGCTATCCATGCCAAGCACATACCTGGTAAGCAAAACTCTACAGCTGATGCTCTTTCTCGTTGGCAGATGACCAGATTCCGGGAACTGGCACCCTACGCAGACCAGCAACCCACACCTTGCCTCCCCATGCAGGAGCTGATGATGGCTTAAGTGCAGACCTCGCTCATTTGTGGGACCATTCCCTCAGCAAGTCCACACTTGCAACCTATAAGTCAGCATTATCGTGTTTCCTGTCATTTCTTGCCATGCGCTGCCTCGTGGCACCTTGGATTTCAGGAACCCTTCCAGTGATCTCAGAGGACATTTTGTTAGCTTTTGTGACTTTTTGCCAAGCATCTTTAAACTTTAGATTTGATACTATCAAGCTATACTTGGCCGGCATACGCTATCACTACATCCGACAAGGGCAAGGTGATCCTTTAAGTAATTCACTACGCCTGCCATACATTCTACGTGCTGTTAAGAGAACACAGAACAATATTCCTAATGTACATCGACTCCCTATTACCTTTCCTATATTGTCAAATTTATGTACGGCTCTTCATTCAGGAGTATTTACTCCTTTTGTTGACCTCATGTTAGCATGCACCTTTAAAACTGCATTCTATGGTTTTTTACGATGTGGGGAATTCACTTGCAGATCATTCAATGGGAATTTTGTTAAAGTTGGTGATATTGTAATTGCAGATGACAAGTCAAAATTTTCCCTAAGATTACGATCTTCTAAAACAGATCCTTTTGGTAAAGGCGTGTCAATTTTTATTTTTGAAAACAAGCCTCTATATCCTGTTGATACCATGCACAAGTATTTGACCATGAGGCATCAACAAGGTGCTGACGTTGATGCACCTTTATTTCTTGAAAATGAGTGCAGTTATAGACCTCTGACTAGGACTACCTTCTTGTGTTACCTGAAAGATACTTTGAGCAGACTAGGCTATGAAGATAGATTTTTTAGTGGCCATTCTTTTAGAATTGGTGCCTGCACCTCAGGGGCAGCAGGAGGGGTCGAAGGTCATGTCCTCCAAGTTTTGGGTAGATGGAAGTCTGACTGTTTCACTCGTTATATACACACCCATCCTTCCATTATTAAACAGGCCCAGGAAAACATGAATATATCGGAATCTATGTAACCTACCACGTGTATGTATTTTTATATGTGTAACCATTTTTTTATGTAATATTTCTGTTTTACAATTCTTGGGGGCTCTCGCTCTGTTACTTCACATTTACATTTGTATCTGTAACCTTCGTTCGATTTGGACATGTAATTCGGGAATTATACCCCCAATTCATTATATGCTTGTTGTTGTAAATTTTTTTTTTGCAATCATAACCAGTTTGTGTGCCTGCCGGGGAGCACCCCCTTTAAGTCACGTACATTTCTTAATCCTGGTTTGCTTTTTGATAATCTAACATAGTTTTAGGGTAGGTGACTTAGGGCGTGCTTAGCTAGTCAGAGTATAAATGTGTAAGTGCCTGTTGGGGATCGCCCTGTAAACCATGTTTCTTACTTATACTCTGAACACTCAGGCACCGGGGTCGCTCGATGCCTGTTTGCAGGGCCGCCTGTTAGCTACACGCTCCACAGCTTGGGATCGCTCAAGCCCTGGGGATCCCCCCACAACTTATTCTAGTCACAAGCTTGAGATCGCTCAAGCCGGGGATCGACCCACTCTTCTTTTAAGTTAAGTGTGTTGTTTTTTAATTTCGTTTTGCTGTAAATAGATATGTTTGTAACCAACTATGTTGTAGTTAGTCTAAGTAACAGAGAGCAGACCCTAAGAATGCCAAAAGATAACTAATATAACCTGAACAAGTTACTTTAAATTTAGACTCAATACATTTTTGAACTTTAATTCTTTGTTTTGTTGTGTATAAATATAGCATTAATGATCCATGGAACATACATCATGCAATCAATCTCGGTGCTATGGACAAATATTGCATTAGAATGGTTACAAACAATTATCATTGTTTAAAAATTGGTGTTTTGATTTAGGTATTGTTTTACTACCTTAATTTCGCAGATCATTATCATCATTCATTATTAGAGTGCTGTGTTTCGTTGGCAGTGTACTGAATACTTGTTATAAAGAGGCGTCGAAACTAACAAAACTAATTAACATGGGTATTCAAAAGCTGAAATGACAGATAACAGACAAAGTGAGTACATATAACGCACGCGGTCTGTTAAGAACGTGCAATAACTCCTACTCATATGGCAAGTTACGCTTTGGCTGAGAATCTGACAACACCTACAATAACCACTCCTTATCTTACAGCACCTACAATAACCACGCCTAATCTGACTACACCTGCAATAACCACGCCTACTCTGATAACACCTAGAATAACTATGCCTAATCTGAGAGCATCTACAAAAAACACGCCTTATCTGACAGCACCTACAAAAACCACGCATAATCTGACAGCATCTACAAAAAACACGCCTAATCTGGCAGCACCTTCAAAAGCCACGCTAAATATTACAGCACTTACAATAACCCCGCCTAATCTGACAACACCTACAAAAACGACGCCTCATCTGACCAGACCTACAAAAACGACGCCTCATCTGACCAGACCTACACAAACTACACCTAATCTGACTACACCTACAATAACCACAACTTATCTGACTACACCTACAATAACCACGCCTAATATGACAGCACCTATATTAACCACAACTTATCTGACAGCACCTATAATAACCCAGCCTAATCTGACAACACCTACAATAACCACGCCTAATCTGAGAGCACCTACAATAATCACGCCTAATCTGACAGCACCTATAATAACCCAGCCTAGCCTGATAACACCTATAATAACCCCCGCCTAATCTGACAACACCTACAATAACCACGGCTAATCTGACAGCACCTACAATAATCACGCCTAATCTGATAACACCTACAATAACCACGCCTAATCTGACAACACCTACAATAACCACGCCTACGACAACCCTACATCCTGCGATATCCCCTTTAACCAAAACTACTACAACCTCATTCACAACACAACCATTTCTACTGCAACAAAGCCTACCAACATCTACGCCTACTCCGACACCAAGTACACTGATTGATTTACACTCCCCTTATCAGCAACCAACCCACTACTACCCTACAGCTTACATCCATTATATCAGGACGTAAACTTCAACCACGCATGCTGTGTGGTATTATTTTATTTTTTTGTCTGTATTATTCAAATATAAATGACCTTGCAATTGAAAAGTGCATGGTATTGTAGTAAGGAACTATTGTTTAAACGAACATGAACAGTAATACACATAAAACAGCATGAATTCACAGATGGATTCAATTTGACACTTATCGGTTAGGTATGAAGCGCAACTATTTATAACTTTAATGTGCTCTTAAAAGGTATGACCCGCGTTACCTGTTGCTAAGGAATAATATAACATTTGGTCAGAAAGATGCAGTCAAAGCATAATGTATAAAGATAGCTGTAAAGATATGTAGATTTCATTGCAGTGTATATAATCCGAGTAATTATTTAAAGCTAGCCTAATTCGATATAAAAAGTAATGTACTTCAGAAACATGAAGTCATCGGTCATAGACATTTAGGACCCCTAATTCTTTAGTAAGTAAAAATATTTAAGAAACAAATAAAGTTATAGGATGTAAACATTGTTTCTACTTTCATATTTTTGGGGAAAACCTAGGTACAAAGTTTCTGGACGTCTGACCTGAACAAATACGGCTTTGGATATCAGGTCAACAACGGAAATATAAACATCTGTATTATAATAAATATGTAAAAGGAATATGAAGAATAGATAACTTATGTAACAAAAAGGATGAGATTATTTCACAATAAATATTCCATTAAAGTATAACATGGGTATAACATATGACGGATATTTAACCGAATATATTAGAGAACACTAAAGAAGATCAGCTTATGTCTGCATCAGACGTATCTCTTCAACCACTTGGTGATGATGGACCGATAAAGAGTGTTATATGTGTGCGCCCCCGAGAAAAGCGTATTTATAGTAGACCTTCCCGTAATAACACATACTTTTTAAGACATAAGCTTAGTCATTGTGTACTTTGAAAAATACTGTTTAAGAAAATAAATAACTATAATCAGTTTTACAAATCGCATTTATATTTTGCCAAATGGTATTTTAATATAGTTTTTGCAATCGACATGCCACCCGGTAAGGAGAAGGGAACGTGTATCTTAGATACAACACTATGGTGTAATACCTGGGGCGTTATCGCTTTATGTGTACCGCATACACCCTACTGTGTAAGGGACAACGACTTCCGCAATGAACCTGTCAAAATACCATATCACATTTAAGGTAGCCTCGCCCTTACCTTGAAATATATGTTGATACACCATGCTTATCTATTGATTTCACACTATGTAACGTAGAGGTTCCTAACGGAGCTGGTATCCAAGTAAAACACACTAACGATTCTTAAATCAGAATCATTGAAAGCGCATGTTTTCTCGTTTAAATACCTGAGTAGAATGAAATAAATAACAAAATAAATCAATAAAGGTAAAAAAAGTTTGCGTTGATTCTAGGCGAAAGCAATATTTCCATTTTTTTTCAATTTATTCTGGTGTTTAATTTATCGACAAATAAATCGGGGACATTTTTATGATGACAGGGTGAGGAACTCGGAGTGCGATTACTGTTTGGTATGAATCGTAAATGTTCGTTTTGAAACACAAATAGTGACTGAAAACTTATTTTGCAAGCTTTCGAACGTCTGTTTTCTTTGTCAAGAAAAGATTGCAAAGAACCATAGTCTCGACCCTTAACCACTGGAAAAAACTCGCTATTTCACGTTATGCCGAGTCAGTTAAGTCAGCTATCAAAACTATTGAAATATTTAGTCCTAATAGCACTCTGATAATGCAGGCAGCCAGACGGACGGGTATATGTTTACCCATTATGACCCTTAGAGGATGATAAAATGGGGTCATACAGATGACTCAAGTGGTGGCCCCCTTTGTCCCTGCACATCAATTCCACTTCTTACCCAGATGGGTTTTATGATTTCTCACTTTCCAGTTGTCTTCCCTTTTAATCACTTTAGAGTTGTTCCAGTCTTCAATGAGGTTTTGACACCAATCATGATGATTCCTCTCAAATCTCAAGACATCGGTAATTACTGCCTGCAGTTGGATTATAACCATATACCGTTGTCATATCAGAAATATATAAAACACAGACGAATCTGCTTAAAACCATACTATTAAGCAATATTCTCTTTTAGGAGACCACCTATTTTCATCCTCACCAAGCAGTGTACTGAATTATGTCTCTATAACGTGACCATTTCTTTATAGAGACAACGTTTATGCGATTTTGGTTGCCTCTTTATACAAATTTAACAGACTTCTCCATTACGGAACTGAAATAAATAATTTGCAAAATGTGTATGCCTATTACAGAAATACAAAAGAATTGACTACTATCACTCTGTAAAAATTCATATGTTCCATGATCAGCAATGTCCACTTCTTTATCTATAAAGATATATATAATATAACATATTTATAGTTTATGTACCGATAAATGTCACAGCAGGTCATGTAGATAAGCTCGATACATATTTTAGACAAGAGATACGTATGGAAATGCATTCATATATATATATACATATATGAATGCATTCTTACTTTACCGTATCAATTTTCAAAAGGTAAACTGTTTAAAATACAATAAAGTCGTGTCAGGCAAACTGCGTAAAATACAATATATATATATATATATTACTATTATGTTAACTAACAGTCAAACAAAAAACATAAAAATCATAAATATGTTTAAAAAATAAATAAATTAAATGCATGACACCAAGCACAATACGCGATCATTTATCAAATTGCTGAAAGAGAAAAAAGTATTTATATTATATATGACAACACGCTAACTTAGTTATGTTGTCAATAAGTTTAATTTTATATAGTATTTTTGTTTGCTTGAATATTTGACATGTTTAAACAATTCTTGCATGGCAGTTTGCCAAAACTATTGTCAATACCTTTATTTTTATTGAGGTTTAAACGTGGTTGCCCTTTTCGTCTTGTGTGTACACAATGACAAAGTTCCCAGTAAATATTTCCTGTGGTGTGCCTCAATAGGGTTATACGCCCTGATAACGTTGAATGTACAAGTACAGATATCATTCAAAAAATCTTATAGATACATTGCGGCAAGGAGTGGGAAATATAACAGGTATAGGTGTTTGTTGTCGTAATAAAACTTCCGAGGAATATTACCCCATTTACAGAACCGACCGGGGGGACTTCATAATGAAGGGTAAGTGGGACGGTTTTTTAGACTGTATTTTCATCAAGGCAATTTTAATGTCGAAATATTTGTTCTTCAAGGAGAGATAGAGAGAACTCGTAGGGTTATATGATTTCTTAATACGTAGATAAAATAAGATAAAGATGTAACTCGAATACAATTAGAGGAAACACTAAAACAAAAGGATAAACAGCATAGACCCAAAACAAAATCATTAAAACTGGAAAGGAAACGTGTTTTTCCTTCTATCCCGGTTTTCTTGCAAATCTTGGGGTCTGAACATACCATGAGTCACGTGAGTATAGTGTCAACAGAATAAAACACATCTTGAACTTACATAGGACGAAATAGGAAAACAAAGTCGATATAAAAGACAGACACAAGAACAGAGTACACCTCAACATATAAAATTATTGAATCCTCTAAAATCATATTCGTCGTTATTACTACTGAGAAAAGAAAGTTTACAATTGTGAATTGAAAGTCGTGATGTTTTACATTCTACTATCAGGCGACCATTAGTATCAACCATTATATTTAAATCTAAGTATGAATCTGTGAAGTGGAGTATGTTTAAGTTTAATGTCTAGAAATATTATGTTACTCAGGGAGTTTTCTTTTACTTGTACTAAAAAACATAACCAAGCTGTTTTTTTTACTTAACTGATGTCTTAATTACGACATCTCGTTGTAATATCAAGTAAAGACTTGTCGTAATTCCAAGAGACCAATCTTTAAACCCGATAAGCTAGATAGAAGATGTCCTCGGATTGTTCGTATTTGAATAATAAGTTATTCTTAAATAGTTGTATCAAAGAAACATTAATGCAAACAATACACCATATTGAGAATATCATCAATCTTGTGATTGATTCTAGCTTATAATGCAATAATATTCAAAATAAATATTTCAACAACAACAACATTGTTACAGATGCGTACAGTTGTATGTCTGTCTTACAACAACAACTTATACATTTGTTATGTTTCATTCCAGATATACATCGTACGTTGCTGTTTGTTTTATGTAAGTAATATTTTATTAACTAAAATCATATGTTGTATTTATGTCATTATGTTATAAATAATAATTATTAGTCTCTTTCATACCCGGAGATATACGCTCGGGGAATTCCACTAGGAGAGTTTTCAAAGTAGGTGAAATCCGAAGCTTACAAGGATTTTGCACCAATTTGAAAAGCCCGAAATTAAAAATGATCCTAGCCTACACACTTGGCATGGAAGAGTGTTTTTTCTCTCATTCCAATCAGCAGTATTAGCTCAGAAACCAATAGAACGCGTCGAAATTTCTGCATCGTAGTAACGGAAGGCTCCCGTTTTGTGACGTCACGTCATCTTTGTCCCATTGTGTGGTCACTCAAGTGAAATTGCGTGTAATATATAATTGTTTACACTCCTCTCCTAGCCTTAACAGTGTTGTCATAAACGCACAGGAATGAGAAAAATACGAAATGCTATATCTTCACATTGAAAAATATATGTTATGGTATTGTCCATTCAAAACGGTACTTTTTATTCACTTCGTAGATGTTCATTCTTATGTTCAGACGCTGTGGCCAGATTTTGGCACCGAACAATCAAACAGTAAAACGGCCTCGCTGTTCGTTCCGACAATATCGATACAAGCTCCATGCTGTCGGTGTTGGAGAGTTTTTAAGTTTCGTTTTTATTGTATCTGTATATGAGTTCAAAATCATGTTACTGTTAGCAATATGTCGAGGCGCGAAGCGCCAGCTCAGGATTAGTTTTTGAGGCTCCCCAATATGGGAAAGAAAATTGATCTTCCAACCGCAAATGTTTCAAAGCTATGCACTCTGTTATGTTAAGTATGCCAAATTACTATCGCAATGTATTTATTTATCCTGATGATAGAATATCAACACACCCGATGTAAGTGATACTTCACCACTGTGAGAGATGACCCTAGTTTTCTTATACTTTTTGCAAATCGCTTAGTCTGACTTTGTACTTTTAGCCGATGACAGTGTTTCATTTGACATGAGTTTTCTTCGATCAAATAGTTAGAATTGCTTCCTGATGCCTTCCATGGAAATGAAAGTTCACTATGGAATTAAACATTTTATTTTCTCCAAAGAATAGTTTCCCTTTGTAGGTATCAGACGGTTATTCTGGCCAGAAGAATGGGCTGATGTCTCAGCCGGATTTTTTCGACGCCTTCGTATCGTTAAGCTAACCAGGCTTTTACTAGATTGGCCACTTGTAAAATGTCAGACTTTCTGAAAAGCAATTATTCTCATAAAAGATGGTCAAATTAGCAAAACCGTTTTTTTTTTTTTAGAATAAATGGTTTTCAATATCTCACAGGTAAAATTGTGATAAAATGTACGATAACGTTTTGTACATGACCTGCAAAATCAAGTTTGCATAAGTAGCTCTTCTCCAAAATAAAGACACGAGACTGATACAATTTTTTGTAGTATGTTCATCGCCGACCGAAAGACTGATATTAATGTTTGACTGATATACTATATGCATTTATTTAAAGTTAGTGTTGAGTTGAAGGATATTTAGGGAACTGATTTTCTATTTCTGAAGACGTTAACAAAGTTTGAACAAGGCATACATTTTGCTTGCGGGTTCACATGGCCAACCATACGGTTATTCTCCCTGTACTTCAGAGGAGAAGAACTTGGAAAATTTGATGTTTTTTGTTAATTTCTTGTTATGACAACCGGTAATGTAACATTTTCCCTTTTCCTGGTCCAACAATGTCAATTAAAACTTGGGGTACATAACTTGATTTATTCTCATTATAATAAACTCATATAAATAATATGTAACCGATCTCGTTTCCGTGGCAACAGTAGTAAAGGCTTGTAAACATAAAAGCCAAGTATTTATTTATCATTTTCAAAGAAAAATCAGCATTAACATTCCTTTCAGAGCATAATAGCTGGATAGCCTTCTGATCAGTCCATAATTGGGCATCATTAGTAAACAGAACAAACTAATATATACCTATCCATATCGGTTTTCATGCTATAGGGCTCTGAATATTTCTCAATATGCAATAAAATCTAATATAAAGGTCAAACCTTACTACAAATACCACTTTTATATCAGCAACATGTTTTATCATTGATTCCTTATAAATTATTCACTTGAGATGTATTAATTTACATTCCATTGAAAACATCGACTAATTGCTGATTTTACTAAGATGCGTGACGTTTCCCCCGTGGTCCGTATCACACTGGAGATTCCAGCTAGTATTCTTATCCCAACTGGGATGTATCAATATCGTAGAAAGCTGAAATATTGCCTATGTCCGAACAATCACTTCTTGTGATCATGGACGTCTTGTACTAGTAAATATATTCAGGAAGTATATACAAAACAGTATCAATGTAACGGTCAATGAAAAATCAAAGATTGTCCGCGAGCAAATAACATTGAGAATGCAAAGGAACATTGAGGTTTAACAATACAAATAGCTAGCTCGGTAGGTTTTGATCACAGATGTTTCGATAAGAATTTCTGTTAAATCAGGCCTTGGTAACTTGGCAATGAGATCAATGTACTTTTCTGTTAATTACGATGTTTATAATCAAGTTTTCATTATTCAGCATTATCAGTTGATAGAAAAAGATGGAAAAAAATATAACTATCTCGATCGGTTTTCTTGCTATTGGGCCATAAAAAGTGTTATAATTGCATTTTCCTCAACTTCACTGCTTTTATCAACAAATTAAAAAAAGGAGTCATTTGTTTTTTCACAAATGTTAAATGTTAACCTATTATATATTAAACTTATCTATGAATTCATTATATTTTGTTCAACTTAGAAATGTTGATATGCATTCAGGTAATTACAAAAACAAATTGATGCCGGTTTTACTTTAAAACCTGTACAACCCAATTTTCAACTGAACTGAGGTAATAATCGCAATGAAATCAATAGCCGTACGGATCCTTGTACTGCCTAATGCAAAACACTAGATAATTCGACCGTAGTTTTTCTGAAATTGAACGATCCTCCCTGAAATTAGTTAGAAATATGATTGTAGTTGGATTGGGCAAATATGATTACTATGACAAATTGGCAATGTAGCTCAGCTTGCTAGATTAATTGAATGTCATGAGTTTGGCGGTAATGAGTTCAAAACCCATGTTAGTTCTGTTTCTACTGTATAGTTACAGTTTTATTTATCAATTTATCCTTTTGCAAGAGGTTAACAATTCATGAAAGTAATGAAAGGCAAACATGTATGTCCATCAATTTCTTCACATAATGACAAATTCGACAGAATATAGGTCTCTTCATCAAATTGTCTGGAGCAGCTCTCTGTAAAAGGTCAATGTTCCTTCGAGTTGTTTCGAGTAAATCTTTGCATATATACTAGAATAGTTATACCTTAGTGATTGCATTTCCTCTGATGATTAGTTCTACCTCTGTCTCGTGTGGTTAAATGTGTCAATGCCATTTTTGTTATATCCGTTATGAGATGCCCCTCCTCACTCTTCACTCCCCCCACTTATTTCTTCATCAGTCATATCCTTCTTTGTTCTAGCCATTTGGTTGGAATTTCTTTGCCAGTTTGATGGTGATCCTCTTGACATGTTTTCCTGAAAGTAACTTAAAAATATATTCCGGAAAAGCATTATGACAGACAATCTTCCAAGCAGTGATTTCTGGACAAATTGAACTAAATATTTTATAATGATTAGCTTTTCTAATTTGTTTTAATGACATGTTATGGTAAGAGTAGACTAATTTGTGCTTAACCATTTAGTTCACGATAGCTAGTTCTTCATCAAAAAAGGAATTGAAAATACATGAACATGAATAACAATGGAAACAATATGAAAATAGCAAAACAAAAGCCATATTCAAGAAAGTTTGATAGAATCTGTTACAAACATTACAAAATAGAAAAATAAGAATAATGAGCATCTCACTGCTCTGTTGTATCCGTAAACAGAAGGAAGATACAGTTGGTTTCTACAGTTTTAATGACAACACTGCAAAACATTTTAAACGAAGACATCCAACATGAACACTCGTTTTACCAATCTCATTCACCGGACTTCAGTCAACATCTTTCTCACGCGCAACCGTTTCGCTTGTTTTAATCTTACATAACACTTCACTAGGCAAAACTGATAACCGTGCATCACTCCATGTTCTTTTCTGTCTGTTTTCCTCCCTTTTGTATTGTCTGTCTGTCCATTTAAACAGGCGAAACTGTTACTTTTGAGTGTGAGCACAAGCCTTACTTTAAGTTTTAGTTAATAAAATAAGGGTTTTCACACACCTGCCTTTCTGTTTCTACAGTTCTTAAGACAATGTTGATTTCCGACCCTTTGCCCCTAGCCTTTCTGATGAGTCTTTGAAGGAGAAAACAGCTGTATTATGCAATGTAATTCATTGTTGGCTGACTTTCTTATATGTCCGATCCCATGTGTGTGTTACGTTCCTCTATCTGATGTCATAAATACAGACAGCTTTTCATTTGAAATGGCAGGGTTTGTTTTCAGCTGAGATGATGATGTGTCAGTGACTCGCTAAATGTATATATTTAAAAAAAAATAACACCACGTAATATCTTGCTTTGTTCATTCTTAAACACATTGTATAATTTGTTTCTATTTTTAGTTATGGTTAGAATGGATATCTGCGCTAAAAAAGTAGCATCGGTGACAGGTAAGGTTGTTCTCCCATTTTCACCCCGTTTACAGCTTTGCTCATTCAAAAGACGATATTGCATTATTTATTGAATATATTACAGAGTTGATATCAGGAAAATCAACGTTGAGTAAACTATGTATGATTAAATAGACAAGTACAAAATAAACACGGTATTAAGTCAGGCTGCTATTCGGAACATTAGGATATTAAAACTCTTTTTGACATCGCATGAATAAAATAATGACGTTTCAAATTATTGCAAAGTCAAATAGGACGTAGTTTATCTTAACGTTAACTGTTTATTTTGGTTAAGAATATCAAACTACGACATCAGCAGGAGGTATCTCCTATCATGTGGATTCATCAGGAGGCCAATCTACCGCATCTATACAAACAGAGGGCAAAACTACTGCATTAAAACAAACAGAAGACGCAAGTGTTGCATCAGAACAAACAAGGGTCGCAACAACTGTATCGGCAAACACAGGATGCCAAACGTATTCATCGGCACAGACAGGAGGCCCAAACCATTCATCGGATAAAACCGTAAGCGCAACTTATTCACGGTCAAATACAGGCAGCCCAGCCAACTCATTGGCATCGACCGGAGGCCCAACTACTTTATCGTCAAACAAAGAAAGCCCAACTAATTCAACGTCAAACACAGGAGGCACAACTAATTCACTGTCAAACATAGGAGGCCCAACTAATTCACTGTCAGACATAGGAGTCCCAACTTATTCACTGTCAAACACAGAAGGCCTAACTAATCCACCGTCAAATACAGAAGGCCTTATTAACCCACCGTCAAACACAGGAGGCACAACTAATCCATCGTCAAACATAGAAGGCCCAACTAATCCACCGTCAAACACAGAAGGCCCAACTAATCCATCGTCAAACATAGAAGGTCCAACTAATTCACTGTCAAACACAGGAGGCCCAACTAATTCACTGTCAAACATAGGAGGCCCAACTAATTCACTGTCAAACATAGGAGGTTCAACTAATTCACTGTCAAACACAGAAGGCCTAACTAATTCACTGTCAAACATAGGAGACCTTACTAATCCACCTTCAAACACAGGAGGCCCAACTAATCCATCGTCAAACATAGGAGGCCCAACTAATCCAACGTCAAACATGGGAGGTCTAACTAACCCACCTTTAAACATAGGAGGCCCAATTAATTCACTGTCAAACACAGAAGGCCTAACTAATTCACTGTCAAACATAGGAGGCCAAGCTAATCAATCGTCAAACATAGGAGGCCCAACTAATTCACTGTCAAACATAGGAGGCCCAACTAATTCACTGTCAAACATAGGAGGTTCAACTAATTCACTGTCAAACACAGAAGGCCTAACTAATTCACTGTCAAACATAGGAGACCTTACTAATCCACCTTCAAACACAGGAGGCCCAACTAATCCATCGTCAAACATAGGAGGCCCAACTAATCCAACGTCAAACATGGGAGGTCTAACTAATCCACCTTTAAACATAGGAGGCCCAATTAATTCACTGTCAAACACAGAAGGCCTAACTAATTCACTGTCAAACATAGGAGGCCAAGCTAATCCATCGTCAAACATAGGAGGCCCAACTAATCCATCGTCAAACATAGGAGGCCCAACTAATCCAACGTCAAACACAGAAGGCCCAACTAATCCACCGTTAAACATAGGAGGCCAAATTAATTCACCGTCAAACACAGAAGGCCAAACTAATCCACCGTCAAACACAGAAGGCCCCACTAATCCACCGTTAAACATAGGAGGCCCAATTAATTCACCGTCAAACACAGAAGGCCCAACTAATCCACCGTCAAACACAGAAGGCCCAACTAATTCACCGTCAAACACAAGAGGCCCAACTAACTCCCCGTCAAACACAAAAGGCCCAACTACTTCATGGTCGAACAAAGAAAGCCCAACTGATCCACTGTCAAACATAGGAGGTCCGACAGGTAGCCCAAATAAGTCATCGGCACCCACAGGAGGCAAAACTAATTCAACGGCACCGACAGGAGTCCCAAGGAAAACAACGCCACCAGCAGGATTGACTCATAAATCAACAACAGCTCAGCCATCGTTATATCCTTCACATAAACCAAATTGGGGTAAGAAAAATGTTTATTCTGCTAAACAAACGATGATTTTTTTTCATTATTTGGTATTTAATAATGAACTTGTCTGAGGTATAAATCACGTTCAAAGGTCGTTTTGATATAGAGAAACAGATTTTTAATTAAAATGATCAATCTCTACACGGGATGATTGTCCAGTGGACAAGTTAATAGGAAGATAGTCCATCTTCTAAAACATATTATGAATAAGACTAAAACAGGCAGAAACCACAGGGATTTAGATCTGGTGAATAGAGTAGGTGGTCAGTCTGCATTACCTTCTCTTGCTTCAAAAACACTTTTATAATATTGCTTTTGTGGAATTAAGTATTACAGTGAAATACCTTGGATACCTTTCGACCCTTCACATGGACGGTGTTTCATGTAGGATCTTTGGACAGGCTTCAGTTCTTTATATCTGTAAAACTTGGCAGCAATATTTTCCTTTCTTTGAAAAAATGCATATGAATAAAAAAATAATCACGTGTTAAAACACTTTTGCGAATTTTGAGAAAAACACGTGTTTTTTTTTTTGTCTGTTATACCACAGTCGTAGTTCTTAATATATGGTTTCCATCGTAATAAATGTGTAAGGCTAACGTCCATTCATTATCGGTTACGGTAAAAGAAAATATGGGTGTATTTACCCAAATATATGAAAATCACACGATGAATTATAATATTTAACATGTTTTTGTAAATATTTACATGAGTAATGGCGGGAATCGTCGATCAACTTCGTCTTATTTTTCTTGTGCATTTTCAAAATGTTATTTTTTCCCTTTTTCCTAACTTCCCCTTACTGTTATGAATGTTTAGTTCTACTTTTGGTTTTGTTAACACTTTGGTATTCACTTTAGTATTCTGTTTAAACCTGAAAAATAATCGATTCAATGACTTTTTGTATCCAGATGGTTGCAGACTTTTGTAGACTGCTTTGATATTATATCTTTGTTGGTTTGAATCTCGGAATTACGATTTAATTATTGTTGCATTGCAATTGCACTGTGTCGAATATTACCTAAATTCTAAGGTATTGTGTATAAAGTAGTAATATATATATAGGGACGAATAATCCGTTTGATAGGGACTATTCCGAATTTTTTTTATTCTTTTATGTAATTATATGACATTGAATTTTAGATGTATAAATTGATTGAGATGTATAATATTGATTATAGTTAAAAAGTTGTGTATTGGAAGAAATTAACCATAAACTATAGTCATAGTATGATAAGTTTGTTTTAATTCCAGGTCAAGCAAACCTATCTATACCATTAACAATTTTCGTCAACGGCAACTACTCGCAAGAGTTAGATGATACAACGTCACCTATGTACCAAATCTATAGCTATGACTTTACAATTGTAGTAAGTGTTTCGATTTTACATATTATATGTTTTCGTTTGTGTCTATTTTTTACTAATATATAAGTCATCTTTAGTGATATGATTCATATGATTGCGAAATAAAAGTATCATTTGCCTGTCCCAGTCTCAGTACAATCAACAAAAATGCCGTTCACGGACACTATCGTTTAAAATATAACCATATTTACATCTGAACAAGCAATGGTTTTCTTTAATTGATATATATTTATTTCCCTAGCACTGCAATTTTTATGATGAGGAAAAAAAATTCCAGTGATCCCATGTCGTTTAAGAAACGATTAAGATTTGATTTCAGGGTTTTGCAAAATATACCCCCAAACATTTTCGGGACAGAAAATCTTTTGGAAATAATTAACGTAAACAAAGTGCACTTGTTTTAGATATACGTCGCATAACTAGATAATATTAAGGTCATTCATTATAGTTACTAGGGAAAAAAATGGATTAATATATATTATTTCCGCCTTAAGTTAAAATCAATTTAGTATACCGAGTAAGCTGTATTACCCTTATTTAACATTAAAGTTAATGTTAAATGACAGAGGCTGTGGTGGCCATCTTGGATGCGCAGCTGTTAAAAAATAGACGTGNCCCCCCCCCCCCCCCCCCCCCTGAATAAATTCGTTTTGGGGACTCAATAATAAGAAATAAGAACAGAGTTACACCAATATGTCCCCACTCCGTTTGGGGGACATAATAACCTCTCTATAGATGCATTATTTACGTAACTTATCAAGTGGTTTACTCAATGGTATGTTTATAATAAGTATAATTTGATAACTTTAATTAAGTTATTCTTTTTAAAGGGCGCAAAATTTCATAGTCGTCTATTCAAAGCCTGGTAATAAATATTAGGACACTCAGAAATAGTATGTTTGTTTGAATTGGACAGCTAGTCGTAAAACTAGGACCTCTAAAGCTCCACTGTAACTGTGAATTATGTATAGGTGGATCTCCCCTATTGAGTAGATATGCATGAGTAAGACAAATATGACCGGCACGGAGCCGCAGGAGGACAACCTCCTCTTTGCACTGTGTCGGACTTGTGAGACTCAACGCAATTTTTCCTTTCAATTGGTAGCATACCTTACAATACCTTACAATAATACTTTCATTATTGTTTCCGTACTTTTTCATCATCGTAGGTGGGAATTATGCTTCTATATTTACGTTATGTTACCTGGACCCATTGACAAAAATGACAATTATTTTTCATAACATAAGTGACCTCATCACATTACGTATTGATATATTGTTGGACGGCATTACAATGTGTACGCAATAAATGTGCAGTTTTTGTGCAACGTCCACCGTGAAGCCGTGAAGTGTACAATTGTTACGCTGATTAAATTAAACATTAGCATTATTGCATTCATGTTAAAGAAAGATAAGCCAAGTTGTTTAAAACAAATGATATTAGCAAATTGTGTGTAACATTCTGAAAAAATAATTTGAAAATGGATCTACTTTTTGGTTGTCTTGCTGTGTCTAGATTCTCCAACGGAAATTTCATATTTCCCCCGAAAATATGTTTTTCTCTCAACTGCAATGCCTCCATATATAAATAAAGTAAATGAGCTGTATTTTGTTTTATTCGTAGTTCCATCCATTTTTTAAAACTCTTTAAATTGTAAACATGTGAAATGTCTTCTTTTGAATTGATGTAATATATAGAAACATGTTTTGAGATGAGATTTGACCAACATCACTAATTATGCTGTATATTGAATTATATGAAATAGTTCATAGTTTTCCAGTTTGCCAGTATGTATGCATATATGATTGGGTTGCAATGAGTTCATATTTAATTATTTATCTTTATTATAGCTTTATGCCCTCTACAGTAGCATTACTGATTTTCAAGGTGTCAACATAACCGGTTTCTTGTGAGTAAACATACATTCTCTTATCGTTTTAACATAATTTCAGGATTTTTTATTTGTCGTTTATTATTTAAACAACCGATTATGGGAGGCGTGAAATATTTCGCAGAATTAATACATGTATATTTTCATCTTTCCCATTTTAACGCACGTTATTCATTTTGTTTGCAATCCTTTTCCGTGTTATAGGACCATAACACGGAACAAAATGCTGGCTAATGCTTAAAAATAATTAATTCAGTTATATTCTTCATAACGGCAATTATAAGCATTTTGAAATAATATTAAGATTTGGGGTCAGAAGAGACCGACCCAGTACCGGTTGTAGCACATATGATTCTGAACCAGTGACTATTGAGAAATGTTCTATAATTAATGCTTTCATAAAAATAAAATATGCTATAAAGAAACCAGATCAATTATATAATCTGCCAAGCACGTAAAATGATGACAGAAACGTTGTTTGCCATTTTTCACAGTTATTAATAGACACCTACAATCAGTCAGATATGCATATGGTGTTTAAACTGGTCATTGTGTCAAAATTCGATAAAATACTGCATCATATCGAACTTGTATGATGAAGAGATAAACATTGTGTGCGTTTATACCAATTAGTATGTTCATTTGATATATATAATATAGAATCATGTGATCATGTAAACGTTTTTAAACAAATATGATTATGTATGAAGTGTATTTTGACATGTATCGCGTGTTTATTAATAAATCACTTTTTTTTTCAATCTTAGCAATGGCTCCATTGGATGCAGGTATGAGGTGTTGGTAGCGCCAAGTAATGGTAATCCAATAAACACAACACAACTACTTAATTCCATAAAGGAAGCGGGATATACCAACGCACAATTTAATGTCTCGGGCAAAGACATTCTTTACATTGAGACTAATAAGACGGACAATGCAATTCAACAAGGTACGTAGAGGGATCAGGGTTCTCCCATTACGTTTTAAAATCGTAATGGGGTTGATTATCAATAAAGATAATAATACACATACAAGTTGATGTTTTAAGTCAAGCATTGCATATCTGAAAAACATAATTGTTAACATTAAAAAGGAAATTGGAATACATGAGTTATAGGCCAGAGAATACATGCTAGAGGCTAACATTCGAAAAGTTAATAATATTAATATGTAGACGTTAATTCTTACTAAAAGTCACTTAAACTAATGCAACATGTGTAAAATGGACATATTTACATAGACGGCTTTGAAACAGTTCATCGATAGTGAGACCAGGTATTCCAGAAGAACAAGCGTCTTTTGTTTCATTAGAAATTTCTATTTTTCTTGCTTTTGCCTATTAAGGTATAATTGATATCTTATGTATATTGAGTAACCTTGAATATATATCCAGTACGACTATAATGACTTTTTGTTGGTGTTTTAGCATTGGAACAAAACCATTTCGAGGAAGTCTTGCAGAAAGCATGCATAAAGTCAAACGTATGTTCATATGATACCGTATGTGTAGTAAATAAACAGGTTTTGACTTGCACACATAAGTGTAATGCAAATAACATCTGCTCAAAGAACGGAGAGTGCTACGTACACATAGACGGGAATGTGAAATGCAGGTAATGATTATCAATAATTTGAAATGTTTTTTAAAAAAAAATATGAAATTGAGATATATTCATGTATATTGTTTTTTGTATAACTTACTAACTAACGAAGAATTCTTAAGTTGAAAAACATAACACAATATTCCTTGTAATATTCACTTATAGCACACGCAGTGACGGGCATGTATCAAATAATCTTAATACCTAATAGCGAAAAAAGCAAAGCATTATGGTATATCGTATTTTTTTTAAAAAACATAATGGGTGAAATAGCAATTCTGTTTAAAACATGTGCATTAAAGATGAAAGGATAATTGATGAAGTTCGAAAGTGCCTAATTTTGAATATTTTAAGATAACTTCATTTCACCGATGCCGATATTTCTGCAATCACTGTACATGGCACATCACTTAATAGATAGTTTATTTTGCTCCTTAAAATTCTTTATTAAAACTAATACGTTAACATCTTACCCATAATAAAGTGGGTTATTNTTTCCCCAAAAAAAAGGGGGTTTTTTTTTTTTTTTTTTTTTTTTTACATCTTTGATAACATCGCAAGATAAATGTATATTATGATTAATACATGTTTTATCATCCTCCTGAAATATATCATATTCCAAGCACGTGTCTAAGAATCGCTGATTGGTAATTTTGATTTGTGATTTGCTTGAGAGATTCGGTAAATATGTACAAATATATATGAAATGACTAAATTTAACCTTATTCCAATCGTGGGAAATTCACATAACTCTTCATAAGTTCACAAATAATGTCTCTTCGTGAAAGTTTAAAGTTTATAAACAAAACATTGATTAATAGAAATTATAAAATATTCTAATATTAATTTTTTCCCTGTATGTCACTGGCAAAAAATCTTGCAAGATCTCACGACGTATCTGAAGATAAATGAAAAATGTATATAATTGCTTTGACCAAAGGAAAGACTTCATCACTCTTCAAAACAATATTTGTCTAACTTTGAATTGTTGCTTTTTCCCAGATGCAAAAAAGATTCTACCTATGTCTATAACGGTCACACTTGTAAAGACAAGGTTTTGGTATTCTTCAACGGTAAGAACACTACCATCATAGGTGCATGCGCTGGGGCGGCCATAGCTTTCCTCTTTCTACTTGTTATCTACTTTGTGGTGAGATGGAGAGAAAAACGAACGTCAAAAACAACTGAGTACGTATATAGAAACAGTGGTTATCGTTTATTATTTTACTTAACAGTTCCCGTAAACACATTTTTGTTTTATATTTGTCTAAAAGATACTTCCAGTTTTTTATATGATTGATTTTTCATTTTATTAATCTTCGAAATGGAAAACGACATTGAGTCATGTTACAGTTGTATGACCGCACAATGCACCAAAAACAGCGTGCGCACATTGTCCGCACATTGTGCTCACAATCGTGCATTTCAACAATGTTGTGCGCTTATGTCAATACATATTTGCGATATCGTACTATTGCATGGCTAATAAATTTTACGAAATGAAAAAAATGTGGAAGATTTGATATAAGATGCATCGTTTTATGTCATTTCTGGTAAGTATATTTTGCATCATATCCAAGTTTACAACGCGAATTAAAAATGTCAAGAATGGGGCCTGACTTCAGGTTACAGAACAGGTGAATAACCTTTGGATGAGTGACCGGGATATTTGCCTGGCCTGTGCCGGACACAGACACTCTAGACCTCGTGGAACGCCCCCCCCCCCCGGTACATGTACGTGCGTTTTTATGAGCGAGACCGTAACGATGTTTGCATTTACAAGTGTCGATTAATACAATGTCCGTTATTGATAAACATGAACAAAAAATGAACGATATAACACACCGATCTTGCTAAAATATTGTAACATACCGTAAACTTATCATTCTTTAGTTTTCAAATGAAATCGTTTTTATTCTTTAAGGCAATTCCTGTATATATATCAAGCACGATTGTTATCGCACACCGTTCGTTCTTCGTGCGAAAAGATCTGCGGAACATTGAATCGCATGTATTTCATCGTTCGCACATACACCTTATGCGTACACCATGACCACATCGTTCACGCTCCGTGCGCACACTGCACATCTTGTAACATGGTGATACCACAACTGTTCCTACCAACGTCTTGATAGTTTGCTACGGTAGAATATTCGATAAATATCGACTGCTTGCACCACGATAGTATTCTCAGTATATGAACAGTTTTGTACCTTTTCAGCCACATTGTATCCTCTAATACTTGCTGTATGGTTATTTTTTGTTAAGCTATTAATTTAAAATTTAATCCATTCAATAATACTACCTCATATCATAATTTAAAACTGTGACTGCCATACTTTTGTTCATAGCTAGGACGGTATGGTTGTAGCGGGCTTTTTTTGGACGATTAGTCTACTTCTTTCAGTTCCACAAGGTATAGAGTCTTGATATTTAATATGCTGAGATGTTCAGCTATCAGGTTTGAACAAATGGTTGACCATAGTCAACTATCAAGGTCACAATCGACAAATGTTTAAAAAAAAATCTGTAATCAAACATATTTCGAAAATTGGTCGATAGATTCACTTTATATTCAGGTATGACGTGGACAACGCCAATGCGCATACGTTTGGCAGAACACATTTTGAGTTGACCAGGTCAAGTTTTGAGTTATTTAGGGGTCAAATTTCATAGGTGCTATTTCAAGGTAACAACTTCCAAAATGTCTTTTAAAGTTCCACGATGTCTAGAGTCTTGATATATGATACATGACAGGTAATTGGCTATCAAGCTTGAAAACATGATTGACCTTGATTGACTTGAAGGTCACAGATGTCATTTATGTAAAAATATGCAAACCACATTTTTCTGACTTCTAATTTGTCTTGTTTAAAATTGGTGCAAAAGAATGACATTGACCTACTCTAAATAAAATTTTAAAAGTGAAAGTAAAATACCGTTTGTCTTTTGTGCGATTTTGCCGTTTTCTCTGAAATCTCAGTACTTTGATTTATATTTAGACACAAAAAATGCAGGTTTGTATTCTATATTTAGACTTCTGTGAAAAGCCCGTCAAATTGTTATCAACAATTTATAGGTTTATTTGAATGAGTGTATTTCGAAATGAATGGTTTGTCTTTGTCTGTCTGTTGTATGTCTTGAAAAAATGAGTAGCGGACTGCTCCAAAAATTCCACTTCATTTTTCCCACACTGTCGACAGCTTTAAGTGTTCTATATAATCATGGATTTTTCAAACTCTTCGAGCTGAATTGCCTCATTTGTTTTTATATTTTGTTGTTGTTGTATCCCTTACTTTTTATCACTCCTACCAATGATATATATTAATACTACATGGTTCTATACTTTTAACTACTCCGTGTAACAGCAGCAGGGTATGCACAGGGAGCATTAATGACTTGCATAAAAATTAAAATTAAATCGTAGCAATTTCTGTTTAATATAGCATTAGGGCATTTCTTGCCTATTACTAATACATTCTGATATCAATTCAATATTTATATATAATCGAAACATACTTTGAGCTATCTCCCCTATACCTTCTGCTATATATAGACTGCGAATTTATGCTACTTATAATTAATAATTTGCATCCATATTTGTTTACGAACCGTTTCATCTTTGTCTTTGTCATGTCAACCTAAGGAGAGAAATTATATAGGCCTAGCCTGCTGTTCAATCCTATTGTTTATTCAAAAAATATGATGAAATGAAAGGGATGTTGCTAGAACTAAATGAAAAAAATCATTATTAAAGATATTCATGTATTTTTCAAAGTGAAAAGCTGTCCGACCCTGAAGAGATAAGGAAGGATAACTCCCAGATCGAGAACGTGCCGATGGATGGTATGGGGAAGACTAACCCGATGTACCGTCCACATATCAGTAACCACCAGCAAGAAGGACACGGTAACTACTACCCCGGGGAACGCTCGGACAGGGATAACATATACGAGGACGAGCTGGCTTATGATAAAGGAAGATACTACAGAGTACTCAACGATCCGAAAAGTAGGTCAAAGGTCAGTTGTTTACTTATTTTTGATGATACCATTTCCAAATGGCATTGCCCTGACCGCCCATTACATTTGTAGTCTGTTTGCGGATACTCATCCATTCTGAAAATGATCAACATATATCTTATAGTTGAATCAAAACAAACCACTCGAACTGATACTTGGCTATAGTAAGCAAAATTGTGTAATTATGTTGAGTTTGAGCCCTATCCATTAAATTACGAAGATATTTTCAATAATTCTAAAGGTTTTCAGTATTTTAATTTAATAGATATGTAGTTATATTTTATAACTTCAGTGAATCAAAGAGCGCCAACATAGCTATATATAACTATAATTGGCTTAGTGTCAACATTCCTTGAACATTTTTCACCAAACAATAATATCTTCTTTTTTTTACGCCAGAAACTATATTTCTATTTACTAAATCACGTTTAACATTACTCATTTCAGGCATTGGTGTACCAACCCTCTAACATGTCGAGTCCTGAAAAGAGAACAGAAACTATGTCTAAGTTTGATGATCTCGCGTCCAAGCCGCAACCTTATAATAGGAGACAAGAGATGGAGCATCAGCCCTTTCACGATATGCTCAACACAGAACAGCCGGTAACACAAATTAATACAATAGTTTAATTAGAAGTTATAAACCTTAATTATTAATATTAATGTAAAGAATATGTAATACAAAATGGATTTAAAAATATCATTCGTATCTAAATGCTTAATGGGGAATCTAAATTAACAAGATTTTAATTATTCAATATTACATTGTGTAAATATATGATATTCCGTTTTCCTTCCCAACTAAACGCGGTAAACATCAAATCCAATATTAAACGGCTATGCCGTACAAAATAACCACACTGCATGAAAGATGCCCTGCGATCGAACAGATGGTACAAAGGAATGTAGTTGCGGCGAAATTATTCAGGCTCGTATTGAGAACAATGGGATACAACTCTTATTTGTATACTAGTCTTGTGATCAGTTGGCGTATTTCTCTCAAAGGGTTAATTTTTCAAAATTTTCAAAGACGTTATGAACACGGTAGTTTTATTAATACGAATGTATTTTCAAATGACGTTTCTTGTCCTTAAGTTCAGTTTTACGAGACAAAAAATCATGCTTAAAATTGAAACTACATTCCTCTTTTTTAAATTAATATGCGTTTAATTTTGAGATGATGTAGCTGTGGAAGTTTTAAAATGAGTCGTTTGTTTTATTTCAGTACGAAATCAGACGGCCGCAGCTCATGACAAATGCGGTTAACTCATATGGGTAAGTATATAACTCTTCCTGTTTGGATTTTGACATCGTGAGAGGTATCACGCATCGTACCGGTAAGTTTCCTGTGTTATTGTGAAATCTATAAGTTTCCTTGAATTAGGATTTTCAAACAAATGAACATTTTGGGAATAGTTTAGTTTACGTGGCACTTTTTCTTTTCATGCAATACACATCTGAAACTGATTAAAGTTTTCAAATAACCCCACAGTACCTTCATTTTCAAAAAAGCACAAGAAATTAAGCGGAAATGTAAATTCGCAGATTAACGGATTTTACGAAATTTAATTATTTGCAGTTTCTATCTCTTGCAGCCATTATGATATAAGTTTTTTTTTTATTTCAAAAATATTTTACGCTGTTTACTAATAATTTCCCTGACAATGTCATGATGTTTATATCAATCAAAAATATACCTGTTATGTCATCTTTGACTAATAATTATAAATAGTTACTTTTTTTCTGTATTTTCTTTGTTGAATATTGATTTTGAAACAACTTAAAGCAGCAATACAATAATACACATTAAAAGGTATCGTGATCGTTTTCATGTTTATTAGTCAGTTGTTATCATTTATCAATTAATAAAACAACCATGAATGCATAATCTGTCATTATAAATTAGATAATTGTTTCATTGTAATGCTAATTATGTAATTTAATCTTTCGACAATTGCTGAAATATTCAGTAATGCATACTTGCAAATAAGAAAATTTCAGACGATAGAAATAGTAAAATTAAATTTCAACTCAGTATGAGTATCTATCATTACTTATATCGGATTACGCAAGTTAGGTTACTTAGAGATGGATATTGTTAAGACTTTGAATCATATAGGTTGTTAAATGTTCATAGTTTTGGTCAAAAAAAGACAGATAAAGTTTATAATGTATCACGTTATGAAACTTACATTGTGGTATATATTACTTTTTCAGATACCGATGAAGTAGAGTGACATCACAGATACCAGTGTACTACCTGGAAATGTTATAGAAAAACTGTTCTGAGATAATTAAGTATGATAATACAATTTGGGATTGAGAATTGATTAACATAATAGATATGCAATTTCCAGCATATGATAAGGGTATAATGTGTTAAATTCAATTGCTTCTGAGGTAAAGATCTGAATTGACGTTTTGTGTTCATGTATACTGTCAATTAATTAATTTTTGCGGTTACTTTATTTCTTGAACTTATGACGTAATAGTTTGCTTGCTTTTTTTAATTTGCGAGTGAGAGGATGCTACTTAAATATTTCCAGGGATTAAGTTTGAAATTCAGATGCGCGAAAAATTAAATTAAGCAAATTACTTTGCTTGCATATCAATGCAAAAATAAAGTTCTGGTGAAAATAAAGCGATTTGCAGTTGAGTAACATTTTGGAGTAACAATCTCAGATAAAGCTACTAACTAAAACTGACGGGAATATGAAATGAGTACTCAATACTTTTGTTTTGATAAACTGATGATATGAAATATTGTCGCAAATGTATTGTCGATTCATTCATTGTAACCATTTTTTTTGCTCGAAATTATTACATATAGCAAATATCTGCCAAGAGTTGTGAGGTCATAGCTTTGCTTCTTGTGACGTGAAGTAGTGGGTGGAATGATATGTTACATATCAAAACGTGATTTGTAAATTGTTTTGCATTGTAGAAAGAGTATATGACAGAAATAAAAACATTAAGAAATGTGTACTTTTATCAAGTTCTATTTAGTTTATGTGTTTTATATGGTTGTATGTAAATATTTTTAAAAATCTTTTTACGTTTTGTTGAAAATGTTGTGAGATTTTTAAGTACGTCAACATGTTATGAGTAATTTTTATTTGATTTGTTGAATACTTTGTGACGATTTTATCATTATGAATGACATGATGTGGATTTAATATGCTTGTTTGAAAAAAATGTGTTATAATTATGCCTTTTCAATATTTTTGTATAATTTTTTTCTTTAGAGACATTTTGCTCTTTTTTTATCTTATTCTTGTGCGTTTATCAAAATATACTTGGAACATGTATTGGTTATGTTAGATATATAAGTTCATGATTTATCCTTATTTGATCTGATGCATAGCATAATCTCATAATGCAATTTTCTACGTAATACAATTTTCAGTTATTGACAGAAAGGACTCAGTAAGTATCATTAAGGATGCCTGTTCCACTGCAAGCAAGTTCTAAAGAACTCCACCCTTAGTTTCGCCTTTGGCGTTTTTGAAGCGCGACCGCAACAGGGTTACCGTTGACCATTGCAGCTCAGTTGTTTGTAGTTGTCTTTTTGTTTATTTTATCATGATTTCTTAAATAAAAATTAAAGGTCCGGTTTTCTTTTCAGAAATGATTTATTAAAACTATTGGCATGCATAGTTATAGTTTTATATTGCAATGATATAAGGGTACTCATTTCGTTGAATGGGTTGTCTTTCGTTACTGCTACATGAATATCAATCTCAATCGTGCTTAGATATATAAAGCGTCACACATTCAGATGTGCATGAGTCTAAATTATGTTAAGTTTTTAATTTATTATTAACTTACGAATAACCATATCAGTTGTGTCAATAAACATTTAACGTCAATTTATATATGTTTTTTATTTGATGATATACATCTGTTGATATATCGTCTTTCCCTTCCGATACGTGAATTAAAAGTAATTGTCTTGACTTTCCTGATTTTGACCTTAATTACCATTGTTGAGATCTAAATGGACACTTAGCTACATGGTACAGTACATATTAACTTTCTTTCTGGCTTTTCCATCAGCTTAAGAAATATGTCTCTCCTTACTTTGTACTGCTGCGATTATTTAATGTAGACTCAAATTGCAATAAAATCATTTTCATGAAATATTCCAGTTTTGTTTATTTTTGTCATGATGTTGTTAAACGTACAGACGTTCGTTATGATCAGATGCTGTCTCTAGTGGACGCTTGAACGGACGGTCTGACATACAGAGCTTAATCTCCTTTATACCTACAATAACGCTATAACGGTACTGGTATGTTCAGCCATAAGCAGTCTTTGTCTTAACCTAACATGTCATTTCACGAGGCACACGCATTTCTCTTAATGAGGACAAATTTGTCGTTAGAAACAGTAAGACAAGATAGCGCCATGACTTAAAGCTATTGGAGAGTCAAAGGTGTAGTTCAAATAGGGAAATTTGGTTATCAGTTTACCAATATTTGTGAAACTCTGTGACGATATATTTCAATTAACTGGCTTATCCCGATGATAATATTTATACAGTGCAATTAAAACACATTTGAAAATGGAATTGGAATATGAAAATATAAGAGTTCATTATCCGGAAGGTATTTGATAACAATACGTGCTTTAAAAAAATTGTCCTCGGCGCATTACTTATATCCTGTCCGGTAATGATTAACATTTTAATTGATTAGTATGTGCCTTTTTCCATCTAAAGGTGATAGCCAAGCAATTGTACATTAAATGGATCTTATTTATATATAAACTTTATTCATTTTACAACAATTATAAAACAACCTTTTCCAACCTATATTTACAACTCTCTTGTTGACTCGGATATTACTGGGGTCTTTCTGTGGGAGGAAACCGGATAACCTGGAGAAAATTCACGTGGTCGGGCAGGTGACCCCATACCTTTTTCAAGTCTAATCGGGGAATCTAACCCTAGTCGGCACCTTGGTGAAAAGCAAGTGCACTATCCACTGCACCTACCGACCACTCAAAATGTGATTGCTAATGAAAGTTCTATTCTTGCGAAATAAACTAGTGCTGACAAACTCCATTACAACTAATCCTCACACAACATTATTATTACTACAACTTCCTGTATTACAACCACACATAACTACTCACATTTTGCTAAGGATCACTTTTATTTTTGGGCATATGTGAATATATGTTCCCAGCTCCTGGAGCGTTCTTGGCGAGCGGGCTGGCCAATCCAGCTCGACATACGACAATTAACATTCAGAATTTGAATGCTGAACCAGTTTGACACACGACATTCATCATTCAGAATTTGAATGTTGTGCCAGCTTGACACACGAAATTCAACATTCAGAATTTCAATATTGAACCAGCTCGACATTCGACATTCAACATTCAGAATTTGAGCGTTCAGCTGGTTCAACATTCAGAATTTGAATATTTAGCCAGCTTGACATACGACATTCAACATTTACAATTTGAATGTTGAACCAGATTGACATATGACATTTAACATTCAGAATGTGAATGTTGAGCAAGCTTGACACACAAAATTCAACATTCAGAATTTTAATATTGAACCAGCTCGACATTCGACATTCATCATTCAGAATTTGAATATTGAGCCAACTCGACATACAACATTCAACATTCAACATTCAGAATTTGAATTTTGTGCCAGCTTGACATTCGACATTCAACATTCAGAAATTGAATGTTTTTCCAACTCGACATAAGACATTCAACATTCAGAATTTGAATGTTGAGCCAGCTCGACATACGACATTCAGTCCCCTGATAAAGCCCTGCATAGGATGTGAAATTATATGCCAGGAATGCGAAGATGATAAAAATCATGCTGAACCAATGCTTCACACTGATTGTTTGACAGACCCATCGCATTCAAATTGCATTTGGTGGTTTTAATGTAAATGAATTCAGGAATATTACTTATTTTAGTAGGCAATATCAGAAGTTCAAAGCAAGTGAGCCCTTGCTCCACGTAATAAGTTCCAGTGACAGGAGACCAAGCCCAAAGAATTTGTCCTTTGATGTAGGTCAAATGTCAAAATGTAGGTCAGAGGGATCCACTTTGTATGCTGGTACACTGCATCACCTAGGTGAACCCATGACCCAAGTTATGAAGTTCCAGTGACAAGTAGAAACAGCCCAGACAAGCTTTTTCTTTGATGTAGGTCAAAGGTCAAAATGTAGGTTTAATTTTTTTAATTAGATTAGATTAATAAGAGCACTGGCAAAGATTTTCTCACATGAGGCCAAATGGGCCTGTATCGCTCACCTGTTTATAATGCAACTTTTGAAGTTAACATAGGTCATTTATGCAGATACTAAGCCGATTACCACTTCATTCAAATATCAGAGTAGTCTAGGTTTATTCATTAAAATACATTTTGAAGCCCTTTATTCCAGCATACTACCGGCCCAATATTAGGTCTCTTGGTCTCGTGTTCATCAAGAAATTGTTGTTTAAAGATTTTAACACCTTTGACTCCTGTGACCCTGAATGTAGGTCAATGTTATTCATTTGAACAAAACTTGCAATCGGTAGCCCTTCATCCCAGCATGCCACAACCCAATATCAGGTATCTGGGCCTCTTGGTAATTAACCAGAAGTTGTTTAAAAGATTTTAGCATATTTGACCCCTGTGAGCTTGAATATAGGTCAAAGTCATACATTTGAACAAGTTGGTAGCCCTCCACCCCAGCATGCTATAAGTTAAGCCCATTAGCATGTCTCTAGGCCTCTTGGTTACATTGAGAAGTTGTTTAAATATTTTAGTCTATTTGACCCCTGTGACCTTGAATGTAGGTCAAGGTCATTCATTTGAACACACTTGGTAGCCCTTCACCCAAGCATGCTATATATATATATATATATATAGGCCCAAATTCAGGTCTCTGGGCCTCTTGGTTATTGAGAAATGTCATTTAAAGATTTGAGCCTATTTGACCCCTGTGACCTTGAGTGAAGGTCAAGGTCATTCATTTGAATAAACTTGGTAGTCCTTCACCCAAGCATGCTACAAGCCCAATATCGGGTCTCTGGCCTTCTTGGTTATTGAGAAGAAGTTTTTTAAAATAGTTTAGCCTATTTGACCCCTGTGACCTTTATTGTAGGTCAAGGTCATTCATTTGAACAAGCGTGGTAGCCCTTCACCCCAGCATGCTACAGGCCCAATATCGGGTCTCTGGGGCTTTTGGTTTTTGAGAAAAAGCTGTTTAAAGCAAAATTAAGCTGATGGCGGGCGCCGGACGCCGTACCATGGCATAAGCTCACTAGCCCTTCGGGCAGATGAGCTAAAAATTGACATTGACTGAATTACATAATATTCATTTCATTTGTATATTACATATTTCATTTGTATGATACATATTTCATTTGTATAATAACCATAAAATTACATTGTGTTTATATTATTTTATCTTTAATGTAATATATACATAGTTATATTTACATTCACCAAAACACATTTGAGATCTGTCCAGTACTTTATAGACTTTCTCCTAAAATCGAAGATGGCCAACTATAGTGGCGATGTGTACAAAATTTGACAGAGATAATTGTTTCAAAGATCATTTGCAGCCAAGTTTACTTGGCAACACACTTCTTGGTGCGGATAGATTGGAAACAGGATGCGGTAGATGTCTGTGAAACAAAATTTATCCTTGTTTCTGCCTTTTTGTAAAACTTCAGAAATTCCTCTAAATCTTTATGTAATCCTGACTTCTCAAGATCTATAAAAGAACTAATATTTTCTTTAGTAAACAGAGTGAAATTCAAGAAAAGCCAAATGATTATTACAGTAACCTCATCTAGCTGGTCTGTGATCAGACCTGAATGAAAAAATAACGGAAGCTGTTCCTGGATGTGCAATAAGTAGTCATTTTCAGGGTCATACAGACAGATAGTAACATGTTCTGGCGTGGCTCCAAACGTCGGAATCAGGAAGTGTGACAGTGAGCCCCTATTCATGTTAACTTGAGCAAAGCCATTTGTTATAGCTTCAGCCAAGATTTGTTGAATGACTTTCTGATCTAAGAGAACAATGTCATGCTTCTTGCCAGCTTTCTCTTCAACACAGATATCACAACTCTCCACCTTTCTTCTTTTCCATTCAGTTTCACCTTCATTTTCATCCACGTCTTCTTCCTCTTCCTCTTTGCTGACAATTTGCTTCTTTAAAACTGTCACAGCAATTGTATGATTCAGCAAAATATCTACTCTGCCATGCCATGTTCCTGGTGACCCTGTTGAGACAATAAATATGAATGTACCATTCCCCTTATTTGAATTCATAAAAGGGGCAGACCCCAGGATCAATTCTTATACAGTGGAACCATCACATATTATGATATCTGATATTATGATAATTATTGCTTTTTACAATAAATATTCTTTTTTTTAACTAAGAAATACAAGAGGCCCAGTGCACCTGTATTGCTCAACTGAATATTCAAGCAACAAAAAAAACACGAGCACCGCAAACGGATGCATAATCACCCGTCTGACCCTATCCAATGATTGTTTTAAAATGCTTGCACTGATGCTTTTGTTACCAAGAGTGATAGTCATCACTATACTATTAACATTTAATGTAATTGGTTCTTTGCTAATGTACTGCATAATGCCTCTTTATCAGGGCATGCAGTATCTGTATCTGTATATTACTGGAAGACCTCAAATTTGAGTATAAATTCCAGGGTTGGAGGAGTGCGCTTTTAGTTTATATTGTTTCAGTTTGAAGTGCTGTCTTGAAGCTTTTAAGTTCTTGCATTTTGACGAGGTCTTCTGGTAGATTATTCCACTCTGTTGTTGTTCGAGGAAAAAATGAAAATGTCCGTATTACACTGGAAATGTCGGTAATTTTCACTATTTTTTTATCTGGTACGGGTGTTTGATGGAGCCAATATGTGATCTACAGGTATGGCCACCAGCCCCTTCACGATCTTATAAAAGAGGGCAAGCCGATGGTCTCTCCTGCGATCCTTTAGTGGTGTTAGTTTTAGAGTGCCCATTATTTCTGTTACACTGCTGTCCCTTCTATAGTTTGATGTTATAAATCGGGCAGCGCGGCGTTGTACATTTTCCAGCGAGTGGATGTTGTTTTGTTGGTACAGGTAAGGGTCCCATATCGTACAGCTGTATTCCAGGACGGATCTCACCAACGATTTGTATGCTGTCTGTCAGTTTCAGTTTCAGTAGACCCAAAAGTGGTCCAAAAATAGAAATCATTTCCCCAAATTAAATCCATATTGTCCTTGTGAGACCCCACACTTAGTGAACATCCATGGACAAAATTAGGACAATACCACATGATCTGACTGAACTGTAGATCACTGAAGAAACTTGCACCAAAACTTTAACTGAGAAATTGCCCAAGAAAAGGTAAGTCCCAAACACGTCCAAAATTTACAGAAATAGGAATTATTTTCCCAAATCAAATCCATATTGTCCTTATTAGACCCCATATGAACATCCATGCCAAAATAAGGACAATACTACCACATGATCTGACTGAACTGTAGACCACTGAAGAAACTTGCACCAAAACTTTAACCGAGGAATTGCCATAGAAAAGATAAGTTCAAAACACGTTCAAAATTTACAAAAATAAGAATTATTTTCCCAAATTAAATCCATATTGTCCTTGTTAGAACATCCATGCCAAAAATTAGGAAAATAACACATTATCTGACTGAACTGTAGACCATCTTGGATTTCGAACCGACCCGAAAAATAACAACAGTTGGTCAGGACCATTTCAGGAAAGTTAGAGCTGAATCCAACAGGTGGAACTTGAGAAGAAGTTTAAAATAGGTTTTGTTCAGGAAAACCATGTTTGCGCAATCATGTTACAAAATGGCAGCCTTGCTGCAGTGTCGAAGTTTTAACCAGGCCAGAAAATAACAACACTCTGTCAGCTTCCTTTCCTTAACATCCTCACCAATTTCCAACTCAATGGCACCAGTGAAATTGGAGAAGAATTTTAAAATGTGTTTTTCAAGATGGTGGCCATCTTGGATTTCGCACTGACCCGAAAAATAACAACACTTGGTCAGGACCATCTCAGGATCATTTCAGGTAAGTTTGAGCTAAATCCTATATATGTGGAACTTGAGGAGAAGTTTGAAATGTGAAAAGTTTACGCACGGTGGACAATGCCGGGGTCAGCCCTTCGGGTCAGATGACCTAAAAAGTAACGTGGACCTTGACCTTGAACAACCCTGAAATTCGAATTTGTCCCAGATCAAAATCCCTCAAGGAATGAAGCTGCAAGAGTGCTGACAAGGATTTTCTAAAAAAATAGTTATGGTGACCTTGACCTTTACCTTGACCCAACAACCCTGAAACTCGATCAAGTTTGATCAAAATCCAGTGAGGGACTAATAACAACACTTTCAAGAATGTTTCAGACAAGTTTGACCCGAATCCCCCTGGTGGAAATTGAGAAGAAGTTCAAAATAGTTTTTTTTCCAAGATGGCGGCCATCTTTGATCTTCGACCGACCCGAAATATAACAACACTTGGCCAGGACCATCTTAGGATCATTTCATAGAAGTTTGAGCTGAATCCCTTAAGAAAGGTCTGAAATGTGAAAATTTTACGGACAACGGCAGACAAAACAGGATTGCTAGAGGTCATCCGGTGACCCTTCGGGTCAGATGACCTAAAAACATAACTGATCTTACCTACTGCAGTATTTCCTCCACAAACATCAGCCTTACAACCACAGCCGCATTCTTTTGGGACTTGCTTTGCGAATTCATCTACCTCATACTTCTTGCCTGGCACCAACTGGGAAAACAGGTGATGAGCCAACACAGCCATAACCTGTGTCTCTTTACTTCCATTTGCTGAGGGAGTCATTTGAAAAACTTTTTGAAGTGCCTTTCCATGTTTTTTTTGCTCTAGAAAACAGAAAAAAAAGTAATGATTTTTCTGTATCAAATACATGTTATATCTTAGATACCTTTTACTTGTTTTTCTACGAGATGTATCCAAAAAAGTCTTAAAGGTCATAGGAGTGTATTGATAAATGGAAGTAGGAAGTACATCCCTAGTTGAAAATCCAATGTAGGGAGACAGTACATATCACAATTTCCGCATATTCGAATGTTTAATATTAAACTGATGAATGTTGTATGTTTATTATTGACAGAACAGTGTTTTCTTTCAATATTAAAGTATTTCAAAGCAATGCAGGCATTAATTCAGGTATTTTTTAATCAATGAGCCACATGTATCCATTTTTCTGTACTTCAGGAAACCCGCTACCTATTTCACTACTGTAAAGTTTTTCAAGAAAGATAACTCTTACCCACAATAACTATGTGCATATGGTTTTATCATAAAATGTCAATTTTTTATCCTTTAAAGATCATTTATTTGACATAATTTCAGCATTTAGCAAATTGATATACATTAATGTAATACTAATCTATGGTAGTATCATTTTTACTGACATTATTTTGCAACAAATTGTGTCTTTCATTTTTTTTTCAAAAGTCACCCCTTTTTACATAAATTTCCAATTTAAATTCCTTAAAATTATGACAACCTATATTTTTTTTGTGGCAGAAATTTTTCTTTACTTCGAAGCAATATAATTACAAAATTTGAAGAAATTCTACTGAGAAATAACGACACAATCCTATTACCTTAAACTATAACCCAGGTCCTATAACGGATGCAATGGGGAACTACGACTGTACTGTAGAAGAATTCAGGATAAAATGGGTTGAACAACAATATATTGTGTTACCAGGGAGACAAACCATGCAAACAAATACTGCTTACTAATGCTCAGCTTATTAGTTACAGGGGTGGAATTAGCCAATCGTCCGAGACCATAGTTTTTCAGGTAGACCAGTGGGTTTTTTAACCCAATTGTATAAATACAGGAATCGGACGTTATCTTATAATTTTGTTAAATTATCTTAACTTTCAGCTGATTTGAAAAGTTTTATTTTAAGCACAAAATGTACCAGATTGCACCGTGTGCAGAGCTAGCTTTTAGATTTGAAAATACCCCGGACCACCCTAAACTGAGCCATAGCTATTGCTAGCGGATCGAGGGGCCTTCATGCAGCACTTGCATGATCGATGTGTTGGACCAGTGCGCTTCCACTCTTTTTAATTCCACCCCTCATTAACAGAATATGGTTAATACAAGTTCACGTTTATTCTCTGAAATGTTCACATAGGCCCATGGCAAAACAATTTGCATTCATAAAAGATGCCCATGAGGGGCCTTAACGGTCACCTGATCATGAGTTCTAATATATTTCAGTCAATTTGACCCCTTTTGGCCTCGCCGGGCTCATCTTCCCCTTGGGGTTAGTCAGGGCCAATATGTGCATACCATCAAACTGCCATCCCATACTAATAAATCTAACCAAATTTTGATTATTTCTGATGACAATTCAACAAATGATGCTCAAAAAGGTAATTTCTCTTATATAAACTATAGCAAATTTTACCCCCTCCTCTGAGGGAAAAGTGAGACCCCAGGGTCATGAAATTCACAATTTTGGTAAAGCACCTTATATTTAAGAACATTCCATCTATGAAGAATATTTGATTCTACCATATCTGGGTCTTGAGAAGAAGATTTTTGAAAATAGGTGTTGCATGGCCACCCACGATACTTTTTTTTTTTTTTAGCGTAAATAAATGTATTGGCATGGAATACACATTGAAACAGTGTTTATTCCTTAAATAGACTAATTAAGTTGGCAACTGCAGCGCCACCTTTCTTACCTTTCGCAGCTTGGGTCCTCAGACTTGTGTGCCTTTAATGTAATATATGTTGACATACAACAAGAGGCCCATAGGCCTTAATGGTCACCTGAGTCCTACAGTATTTATTTTTGTTGTTGAAATATGTACCAATATGAGTATAAAATAGTAAAGTATAACGTTAACTTAAGTTTGTCAGGACCATGAGTCGATCATTCCTTGACTGAGTTTCAGTTAAATCGGCCTATTAGAACTTGTTTTTAAGTTTGAAATTGTTTTTTCAAAATGGCGGCCAAATTCGATTTCTGATCGACCTAAAGAATAACAACACTTTGTCAGGACTATGAGTCGATCATTACTATTAAGTTTCAGTTCAATCGGCCCAGTAGAACTTGAATGTGTTTTTCAAGATGGCTGCCATGGCGGCCATCTTGGATTTTGGACTGACCTGAACGCTTGGTCAGGACCATCTCAGGATCATTTGTAACTGCTGAATCACACTGGTGGAACTTGAGAAAAAGTTTAAAACAGGAAAACCATGATTGCGTAATCATGTCACAAAATGGCTGCCATGTCAAAGTTTTTACGAGGCCGTAAAATAACAACACTTTCTTGGCTCACCTTCCTTAACATCATGACTCTAGGGCTCTTGGTTATTGAGAATAATTCGTTTAAAGGTTTTAACAAATTCGATCCCTGTGGCCTTGAATATGGGTCAAGGTTATTTCTTTTTGCAAACTTTGACGGGCCTCATCCGAGGAACCTATAATCAGCCAAATATCCTGACTCTCGGAGATTTGATTAGTGAGGAGAAGTTGTTTAAATGGAAAAGTTGACGCCGGACAGACTGTATTTCCCTTTTGGGCCCCTCCCCTCAAGCCCCTAGGGGGCCAGACCAACTGTTTATACACAATTGGTTCCCCTTTAATTTACCCTAGGATGCTTAAGATCAAATATGGATCAATACCTTTCATTCCTACAGAATTAAGGAGAAGGATTTTAAAGAATTTGCTATATTTCCCCTATTGGGCCCCGCCCCTCAGGCCCCTGGGGGGCCAGACCCACCATTTATACAAAATTTGTTTCCCTTCACCCAAGAATGCTACAGACCAAATATGGACCGATTCATACAGAAGAGGAAGGATTTTAAAGAATTTGCTATATTTCCCCTATTAGGCCCCGCCTCTCAGGCCCCTGGTGGGGCCACACCCACCGTTTATACAAGATTTGCTCCCGAGGATGCTTCTGACTAAGTTTAGTAAAAATCTGCTAAGTTGTTCATGATGAGTAGCAATTTTTAGAAAAAGTTGACTGACGGATGCCAGACGACGGACGGACGACAGACGCAGTGCCATGGCATAAGCTCATCGGCCCTTCGGACGAGGTGAGTTAACAAGCGGCCCAGAGGGCCTGCATCATTCACTTGGATATTTCAGTAAACATGGCAAAACACTCTCATATAAGTTATATTACAAATATTTTCCTACTTTTGAGCTGCCTCTCCCAACAATTGTTCAAACCAAATGCGGACTAAAACCTGTCATTCTTAAAGAGAAGAAGGATTTTAAAGTTTTTTGCTATATTTCCCCTATCGGGCCCCCTCACTCCGGCCTCAGGGGAGCCACACTCCTCATATACAACATTGAATCTCCTTTGCCCAATAATGCTACAGACCTAATTTCATCAAAATCCATTCAGTCGTTCAAACTAGCAGCGATTTAAATGATTTACCTCTATTTCCCCTATTGGGCCCTGCACCATGACCCTCCGGCCCCAGGGGAGCCACACCCTCCGTTTATTTAAGCATTAAACTGTCTTCTTTGGCAAGTTATTGTCCTATAATTCTCATAAAATTGCAGACAAATTTAATAACGTGCAATAGCGCATCATGATTAACTTGTGAGTATTATAGGACAATAACTTTCCAAGGAAGGCAGTTTAATACTTATATTTCCGTTTTAAATTTAAGTTTTTAATCCGGTAGCACGCATTTTCGCGACGTCAAAAATACACTTAATAAAATGACGTCAGACAAAACGACGTCATTTAGTGACGACGTCACGCACATTGTTCACTATATTTACATTTCCACTGCACAGAGCCTAGATGTTTCTACTGGGCCCAATGTATGTTATTTCCGTATAACATACATTGGGCCATTGTGACGTCGCTATGCTAATGACGTCATAACTGTACTATTGGAGATTGCACTGCTCCACTGTCAACTGGTGGCTGTTCGCTGTATGGATTTACCCTGACGTTAAAATGTGTTCAGACTAATATTATGTCTTTATTTCTGCGTGAACTGTAAGTTGTTTAACATAAAATGTATAAGTATTGGTTGTCATACCAATCCTTAAATACCATTAGGAATTATATGTGAGAATTATGATATGATAACTTCCTATTTTGTTTGGTAAGGTTACATAGTGACAATGCATCTAGCAATTGAAAATGGAAATTAATACAACATTGGATCTTCTTTGCCTAATCATGCTCCAGACCAAATTTCATCAAAATCTATTCAGTCGTTCAGGACTATAGTTGCGATTTAAAGGAAATGTTGAAGGACGATGGACGCTGCACCATGGCGTGAGCTCACTGGCCCTTTGGGTACACATAGTACAAACAAGTTATAGAATTAACGTTAAGCTTAACCCTGTCAGCTTAACCTGTAAAATCCTAATAATTTACCACGTAGGAATTCCATCAACACCAAGAAGGCTTGCTGATGAGAACTGGTGTATTTCTCGATGGCATCTACTCCACCTGCTGAAAATTCCCCAAGAATATGTGCATTTAAAATATCCTTCATGTGAAGAAATCCACACTCTGGCCTGCCAGACTCGCAGTAGTTTTCTCGTAGTGCATAGATTCGCTGCTCAGCAGTTACTCGCAGATAAACCGACGCATCGGTGAAACACGTTCCCTCAGCAGCGTTGCTATTCTTTATAACTAAGTTTAAAAATCCAGGGTGATTCTGTTCAGTAAAAAGCCATTTAAAAATACGTTTCAAGTATGCTTCCTCGTTAGACCCTCTGAATTCATCGAGAATAGGCCTAGGCCTACTTGAGGCCTTTTTAGCCCTTCTGTACGGTGATACTAATTAAAGCCCGGTATGTACCGTCCGGTAACAAGAGCCCGGCACTTCCCGGTAATACAAATTTAAAATTAGAATGAGACATCTTATATATAGTAAATGAGATGCATATTATAAATTTTATATAAAGGATATCTCATTTAATTTCTATACACGAATAAGATATTTTACATAATCTCATGAAACCAGTTCAAGTTGGCTTGTCATATATCAATTACCAATTTGTTAGATGCTCCAGAGACGTATAAAGCCATTTGTGTTATATACGTCTCTGGGTGCTCTAATATTTTGCCATGCGGTTTATGGTGTAACATCTGTGTGTATCAAATTAGTAACATATATGTAGTATATCAATTTATTAAACGGTTTTAAGTTAAGTTTTGGTGAAGGCTCCGATCGCGAGCGGTCCAGACAATTTATAGAACAGTTACGACATCTTCAACACCGGTTTGAAAAAAAAATGTAAAGGTATTTTTTTGTAACGTCTTTTCGCATGTATATTTAAACTTTATTGATTTTACAACAATTATGAAACAAGTTTTACAACTAATCACGTACCTTTTCACGTCCGATTGGGAAATCTAACCCCGGCCGCCTTGGTGAAAGGCAAGTGCAATATCCACTGTTCCTTCCGACCATCCATTTATTTGAAATTCGAACCATAAAAGTTATATTTGTATATGATACAGCGTTGTACCATAAGTTCTGTCGGAGGATGTAAGGGGAGAATAGTCCCCCTTGGAGGTAAGTGGATATTTTTGTTAAATGTTGGGGCGATATATATAATGTCCATGTGTGTCGTTGGACGAGCCATCCCAGTCCTCTAACGCCCCTTTAACAGGCCGTCTAGTGTACGATTCGCTTTTTTGAAATTCACCCCGCGAACAGTATCAATATTCCGACCTTTATCTACTAGATGACGATTTACAGCCCCTCTTATATTGATAAGTGTATTTCTATGGTATTCCTCGGCCTGGTGCGCTGGCATGTTTCTGCCCGTTGCTTTGTGTGTTTTTAGGCTTCGCCTCATAATAAAATTTGGCGAGGACATCTGCGAGGTCTTCCTCACTAACGCTCTCTAGGTCCAAGTCTGTCCCAAAGACCTCTTGGTTCCAATCTAAATGTAAACAAAAATATCTCTTTTAGCCTATAGATTTGGAAAAAGAGCGTCATTTGTGTGATGGTTTAAATGGTTAGATAATTACTTTATATCAATTACTGATTCATTTTACCAGTTCTAGATAACAGAACGAATTACACGGATCGAAAATTCAACAATTTCCAAATCTGATCTTTTAATCCATTTAACTGTTTAATAGCTGACATGATTTATTTACCTTCGAATATTTGTAATCCCCAGATAGTATTTCTCTTAGTGGAGGCAGATTGCAAATTGGTTGGCCCCTTCTAGCATTTTCTGTGTCTCAACAGAAATATATATTTTTTTTGTCGGGGGGTGGCACTGGAATACCCCGTGGGGTGGATGTATTCTGTATGAATTTTATTCAACATATGCTAAAAAACTTAAAACTCGAAACACAAGTCGACTTGAAATGGGTTTTTTAACGCCTATAATTTCACGAGACAGAAAGGCAACTTTATAAGTTTTTTGCGAGGTTACTTTTAATTTTAGTGTTTATTATTGTTTTATTTATTTACCTGTGTGACGTTAGCGCTGCTGTCCCGTGAGGTCGGGGTTTCTCCTTTTGGCACTGTCTCCAGGGGGTAGGGCACCCCTCGATCGAGTTATACATCAGCGTAGCGGTATTGGTTTCACTTGGAGTCGGAACCTCTCCTTCCGGCACTGTCTCTAGGGGGATAGGACACCCCTGGGAAGGGTTATTCATCTGCGTAGCAGTGTTGATTTCCGGTGGGGTCAGGGTTTTTCCTTCCGGTATTGTCACTAGGGTGATAGGACACCCCTGGGAGGGGTTATTCATCTGCGTAGCAGTGTTGATTTCCCGTTGGGTCGGGGTTTCTCCTTCCAGCATCACACTAGGGGGATAGGACACCCCCTGGGATGAGTTATCCCTGGGGTCTGGGTTTCTCCTTCCGGCATTGTTAACAGTGAAACCGGGCGTTCCTGTGTCGGAGGTACACTTACCTATTTCGAGTAATATTTTCTCCAATTCATCATCGGAAGAAAATTCTAACAAATCTGGTATGTGAAAGACACCATACCGATTACGTCTTGATGAGGCTATCTGGGGGCTTCCCTCTCTGTCCGTCAGCGTTTAGGTTAAGCTTAAGCTAATTAACAGTCTAGCAGACGACAAGTGTTGGCTACCTACGAGATGGAAGTCAGTATTTAAGATAACAATGTTATGAAAAAAATGATTAATCTTTAAATAAAATAAAATGAATTAACAAATAATAATAGAAAAGTACAATCGTGCACCATTTATGATTTTTGTAATGTTTTTTTTTATATTTCTCGCAATTATCTCGGAGGAGGGGAGAAAACTCTTCTCAGAAACGGTACTATGCGTAGTAATATGAAGTGGTTATCAGCTGACTGGTTGTACGAGAATTGTTGTCATAACTCGCTCAAATGTTAAGATTTTTTCACAACCTCTTGATCATTACATTTATATTGTTACAAACAATGCAAAATATACAGTTGTTATGGTGTATAAGTGGAAACAAACGCCCGGTCGGTCAATACGTCACTACCGGGCTGTGTCGGGCTCTACAGAGCTGTAATTAGTAGCTTCTTATTACAAACAGGTTGACCTAAAGGCTTCTGTACATCTGAAGAAGAAGAAGTAGTTCAAAGTGTTTTCAGGAATATTATCCGTGATTATAATGGCATATTGCCTGCATTCCTCAACTTAGTTATTGAATGTAGTAATGCTAAATCGGGAAGATTATTCAGCGGTCTTAAACTTTTCTATGAATTAATGCGCAGCCCAGAGTGCGGATGTGTTTACACAAAGGACATTTTAGCCTTAGATGTTATCAAAGAATTACTGAAGGATGGAGTAGATGCGATTGAGAAACACCCTACCTCTAATCAGTCATTCTTGGCGTTGTTTGAATTTCTGTATGAAAGTTATTCTACCTTTGTTACCTTTATCTTTCTAATTAAACAAGGAGTCAACTGACCAAAGGTCAAGGTACCTAGGCAGGGCTTTATCACCGATCTCTTTAGGTCAGGTAAACGGATCCAATTCCAAATGAAAAATATGTGTGATTTTTCCCAATTTCCTACTTTAAAATTCCCAATTCAGATATTTAAAAAAAATAATGTACAAACAGCGATCGACACTTAACTAGCGGTGGTCCCGAGGCCGGAGGCTACCAAAACATCTTTCATATTCATTTTGAGAAGATTGACTTGGATTTCAGTCAGTTAGACGCTTGAGATACTGATATTAAGCGTCCCTGTCAATGCAATTATCTGGGTGATCGAGACTTAACAAAGCAGAAATTCCCCTAGTTTGCTTCATAGGCTTCTACGCTAATGACAGACATCCTTCAGCGTGTTCCATTTAGCGGAACGTTCCGGGTGTTCCGGTACGTACCATCCGTTCCGTTAAATGGAATGCGCGACGTTCCGCCGAAACGAACCGGTTCGTCGAGAACGTTTCATTTGAGGGTACCAAGTTGGATCCAATATGGCCGTCAATGAAAGATTTCCAATTCCAATGTCAAGCAAATGCGATATATATGTATGTATAATATGTTAAACACTATTTCAGCGGTTCCATATAATTTACATACTTCAACTGCGAGAATCTTAATTGTTTTTGCAGTTTTTTCGACTGAATCAGTGTAATATAGATATTTGTAGTGTGGGGTTATAATCGCCTACCAAAGATGGAACATTTTAACAGTCTACCTCTTTTATTTGCTCATGAACTCAATTGAAATTTTATTTAAAAAAAATGAAATGAAAAAACCCATGGAAATGGTAGCTTGACGACATAATATTCATCACATTTAAACTGAAAAATACTTGTTAAAATGACTATTTTGATTAATGAATGACTAAAATTGATCAGAAAGTGTATATCAATGTTCATGTGAAGAAACAAATTACATATATAGTTGCGTGTAGTATGAATAAAAAACACTAGTCAGTCTGGCAAGTAGATTTCAATTTTACTAGTCATGACTCCATGTGTAAATTAATGAACCAAATATTATTCAACATGTTAATTGATATCAAATTTTGACTAGACAATATATTTATATGGTCTAGTAGTTTTTATAACCACTACTGTACTGTAGTCGAGATGGAGGTTTCACTAGTCGTAGGCCAGCAGGCTACCCTTATTGTCCAGCCCTGCATAGTACATGGTTTATAATAATTCAATGAATTTGTTTCCAAATTAATTGAACCTGCAGATCCCATCTTACCAAATATGGCCTATCAAATGTTGGCCCATAAAGAAGACCTGAGCTCCATACTGGTTGGGCCATATCTGTTGGAAGTGGAAGGTAATTCTTTCAATCGTTATTGAAATTTTATTTTTAATCTGTGTATGTCCATTATTAAGTTGTTCGAGTTCTGATTTCTATTCTGAACTGATTTTCAAAAAGTGCCAGGCAAAACAACTGTACAAAAACATGTTTGGTTTATAAGGTTCCATGTTCTCCTGGAAGATTTTGGCTTTAAAATGTCAACCATGAATGTTTTAATAGTTTTATACAAGGTTAAAATAATTCCAAAAATATTTAACCTGCATATTTCTCATCAAATTGATACTAGATATTCTTACGGTGAATATCATACATAATTGACTGAAATATTATCAATGTCAAGTTAATGAACCAGTATGTAATTAAGGTGACACAGGCACAAACAATGCTGAAAAGGAGGCAACAGGAAGCCAGTCTGTCCATAAAGCTACAGGTAAGTGGTAAAGTTTTATATATGGTATAATATATACAGTATGCTAGATTGAACATCAATATTGGTAGTTTGGTACATTGACCAATATGGAATCCACCATTTTCTTTAAAATCTCTTGTTTTAAATAGGGTCAATTCAGATTTCAATTTCTATTCAAATACATCATTTAATCAATAATTTGATTGTATGATTTAAACATCTACCACTGCTTATAATTATATAATTAATGACAAAACATGAAACTTATCACTTATATGATTTCACAATATGCTATAATTACAGTATAACCTTTCTAAATTGGCCCCAGTCTAATCCAGATCCCTGCCATATTTATTTGATTTGATATCAGTTGAATTGAATATATTCATGCTTGAAAAAGGACTTTTTATATTTCGTTTTACATGTAATTTTCTCAGTGAAACATATAAGATGAAGTAATTAATATAACTAATATCTTATCAATGTCAACTTAATGAACCAGTATTACATTATGTAATTAAGGTGACACAGACACAAACAGTGCTGAAAAGGAGGCAACAGGAAGCCAGTCTCTCCATAAAGTTACAGGTAAGTGGTAAAGTTTCATATATGGTATAATATATAATATATACAGTATGCTGGATTGAACATCTATATTTCAATATTGGTACATTGACCAAGATGGAATCCACCATTTTCTTTAAAAACTTTTGTTTTAAATAGGGTCAATTCAGATTTCAATTTCTATTCAAACACATCATTTAATCAATAATTTGATTGTATGATTTAAACATCTACCACTGCTTATAATTATATAATTAATGACAAAACATGATTATCACTGGTTGACAATACATGATTATCACTGGTATGACTTCACAATTTGTTATAATTATTCAAATAGTAATATAAATGATTTGATGTATTATTTGTGAATGTTACTAGCATATTTTTATTTTAGGAATAGATGAAGCAAGTACAGAAGCAGATGGTAAAATTATGTTTATTGGTATTAAATGAATATATTGAAACACATTTTAATGTCTCCATTTAAGGTAAAGGGTACCTTTAAGTTCAAATACAGATTTACAGTTGTATAAAATATGAGGTTATGAAAACTAAAATACATGATATATGTAGGTCAAACTCGGGGCCTGTCCTCTGCCAATAGTACGCTCATACCTACCTAAAACGCTATCCAAAAATTTAAATTTCACACCATCAAAATGGGAGATTATTGCCTTTAAATTAATAAAATTGTTATACAAAGCTCTGTCCAATTTTTAAAAGTGTATTAGTTTTGTTGCATTGGTGTGTACAACATCCAACACAGACATTAACTCCAGGCCCAGTCGTATTACAGTTATTTTTACGTTACTGTTTTCTTGGCTCATGGATATTGACTGTCAGAAATATTTATATTGTTATAATTTATGCAAGCTCACATATGTATGTCATTACTGTATTGTTAAAAACTTTTGCTTTTATTTGCAAATGGAACAAAAGTTGAATCTACACATCTTACAAATTAATATCAAATTTATCAAAGGGAGATAATTTGACTTATTTTTTCTTACTAATGCCTCTGACATGTAAATGATATTCTTTTGGGCTTCTTTTTTAGCGAATTTACTTTTTTTAATAACATTTGTTTCTTAAAGCTGAGATACCACATCTTTACATATAGAACAAATTCAAATGTCATTTTGTGATAAAAAAAATATTTCTAAAAACATACGGTTCACCTCAAAGCTATAGTATATAACTGTAATGTATGACATGTCTTTGTATTGAACATCTTTTTTTCCCAGACAAATTCAACTGGACAGTCGAATCAACAAGACTTCTGATTAGCTTAAGGCAGGACCACCAAGCCATGTTTGACAGGTCAAACTTGACCAAAAAAAAGGTCTGGCAAATTATTGCCAATAAGTTTTCTGAAACGTGCAAGTCCAGCGTTGACTGGAGTCAACTAAAGGGAAAGTGGGCAAAGCTTGAGAGAAAGTTTAAGGATGTCAAGAGAGTGAATGGCAAGAGTGGAAGTGGAAGAAGAGAGTTTTTATATGAACGGGAAATGGAGGAGGCCATTGGGGGTAATCCCAATATTACTCCCATGGCCACCTACAGTTCTATGAATGATGAATGTGTCGGTGAGAATAGTGTGTGTGAAAATAGTAACAGTTTGAGTGAAAAGCCTAATGGAAGTAAGGGAGTGAAGAGAAAGAGAGAAAACATGTATGAGCTTTTGAGCGGAATGAGAGAGGAAAAGAAGAAGCAGCATGAGGAGAAAATGGAGGTGATGAATAAATTCTTAAACATATTCTCAAGAATGGTACCAGGAAATAATGAACAGTAACTTATATCGATGAAATAAATGCTTTCTCCAGAATGTGATTAAAGTTTTTTTTTACAACAGCAAATCAGCTATATAATCTCTCTTATGAACACCAGTAGTGTTCATGTTGTCAGCCTGGGTTTCATCATCTCCGTCTTCCTCAACCTCAGGTTCTGGAAGCATATCTGGACCGTCCTCCGCTAAAACGAAATTGTGCAAGACACAGCTTGCACAAATTACCCTACACATGCTATCAACATTTATCATCTCAAGATGATGGAGACGTCGCCATTTTATTTTGAGAAGACCAAAGGCCCTCTCCACTACGACACGTGTCGATGCATGCTTCCTATTGTAGTTTCGCTGCTTGGGTGACAGATGGCCATTGTCCCTATATGGTGTCATCATTGTCCTGAAATATATATTTTTTTCATTTTTAAGTAGACAGGTAAGAATTTTACCATACCCACCCTGTATCAAATAAGTGGGGAATTATAATGTGTTGAGCCGAAAGTATGGGTATGGCGCACTGTTGGCAGATATAGAATGCTTGACAGATATGGCAGTGCCTGCCAGGTATGATGCTTGCAGGGGAAATGGTGTAAGTACAATTAGCAGCATCGCATATACAAAAAACAACACATCATATAATCACTGTGTTAACAACACCGGATATTGGTACAAAGCAGGCGGTGATCACACGAAGTGGGCTTCTGTTGCAGGTGATTTTTTTCCTATAATTTCCTTACTTCAGAGGTTTGTATGGTCTTTGGCTTTTTTGTATCAATTCCTCACATTTTCAGCAATGGCTTAAACCACAGAGAACGTTCCTATATGGGTCAATATTTCTTCTAGACTTGCAAACACGCCGCCTGGTATCGGCGAAAACTCACGAATGATACTTACCACGTGTCTGAATTAGTATTGTAGTGGTGTGTGTTTTTTAACAAATTTCATTACCTAAAACTAATTAAAATGTATACATTTATCATATTTTCGAACTCGTAAATTATGAGAAATATGCTGACATAATTGCATAGCATTGTACGGCGACTTGCAATTTGCATGATGCCGTACAGTAATCTAAAAACAAACATTCAAGTTGCCGTACAGTTCGACGAAATATTTTTGACGATATTTCATATAATACAATGCTTTCACTGACATAATGAATGTGTGTAATGTAGATACATCTTTATTTAGCTGTAGACAATACATTAATTCAGACACGTGATGGTTATCGCTCGCAAGTTTCCGCCGATACCACACGACGTGTGTGTAAGTCTGGAAGACATATTGGCCCATTAATGGACGTTTTCTATGGATAATATAAACGCTGAAAATGTGAGGTATTGATCCTAAAATCCTCGAGCACATGACAGCCCCTGAATTAAGGAAAATATAGAAGAAAAACTCACTTTCAACTGCATCTCGTGTGATCACCGCCTGTTTGGAGGCAATATCCGGTGTCGTTAACACAAGTATTAATCAAAGAATATTGCACTCTATGTTTTAAATGCCAAAACCTGAACAGCACACAGCAATTATGGCAAATCTTACGTTTGATGAGGCGGAAATATGTTTTTATTGATTAGTAATCGTTAGCAAAAATGTCCGCTGTGTTTGCATTTCTTACATGCATTCTGCCCTTGAGTGTAACATTGAAACTTATTAATTTAACAGGGCACTAAAAGTTTAGTTGTCAATAGTAATAAATAGAAAGAAATAATAGAGCTGCTCTATCAAATCAAGTAGTGTGTAAAACATTAATTAAACACATACTTCGAAAGAGGATATGCCCCGTCTCCAATCAAGTGGCTCTGTGTCGGGAAAAGCTCCGATGCTTTAAGGCAGACACTACTGTTGGTGTAAATCCTGGCATCATGTACAGACCCTGGCCATCCAACGTATACATCGGTGAATCCCATTTAATGATCAGCCACTGCCTGAATTTACATTCAACAAAAAGGTGTGTCTTTATTTCACTTATTATTGCACAAGCCTTATTAAAAAAGTACATAGAGCACATCCGTTATCCTCAAGGTACAAACAACGCGGATAGGTAGATATTTATACTTTTGTATACTTTCTATAAAATAAAATGTTACTTATCGCTGTCAAAACTCATGATAAGTAGTAAATCTTCGGAATTGTATTATTTTAAACTTTTTTCTCTTACTTGGAGCACCAAGGAATGGTATTTTTTCCTGTTTAGGTAGGAGGACTTGTGGTCACTTGGAGCCGCAATTGGAATGTGAGTACCGTCTATAGCCCTAACAACTCCTGGGAACCCATTGACGGCCTGAAACTGCTCCTGTATCAGTTGTAGTCTTGCTCCTTGATATACGATGGTAATGTTATTCTTAGTGGACTAATTTACGTAAAATATATATGAAGGATATGCTATTAGGAAAGAAATTAATTGAAATAGGAAGAATACGGTACGTTTATGTAACAAAGGTTAACACAGTAAAGCATATGTGTATTTCAGACATTTGTAACGAATAGGTTTAGTATTTATGTGCCAAACGAATGCACCTAACAGCAAGAGTTGTCGCTCGTGTGAACTTTCAACGGCGCCATGTTTTAAGTTGACAGAAATATTGTGGCAATTCGTCATTGGGATTTAAACGCGATTTAATGTAGTTTGCAAGTGTTACATGCGTCTCATATGAAGTAAGTACTGAATATAGTATTTTAAAGAATCGTCGTTCGTTCACCATTGTATATATCTTACACGTTGCTAGCTAGGCTATGTGAACACAAGGGCTTGTAAGTTTCAAACTTGCTTATGAATTCGGGAAGATACTGGAATGTAAGTAGATTTTAAACTGAATTTATCCGAATGTTTATGAAATTGTCAAGTCCATAGTGGAAGGGACCTTAAACAAAATGTTATAACCCCAAATGAAGTAATTAATTGTTAAAGAACAATGTGCGGTTATTACCAGTTGGCCAAACGATGAATTCTTTCATCAAAGCCATGATAGCGTCGATCACACGGGATTTCGTCCTAGCGACGCTGCTTACTGTTATATTAAACCGATCGGCTATTTCCCGATGTGAGTCCTTGTTTGCCAGGTACCAAACTGTCACCAAAACCTGTTTCTCTAGCTGAATAGGTTCGCGACCTTGATCATGATATGTAGAAACTTTATCAGTGGCATAAATCAGGTTTGTTAATAAATTGAACGACCTCCGTGTCATTCTAAATTGAGAACGGAACTCAATTTCATCATAATTTGTAACAACATTTTCAACATACAGCGGAACGCGAACTCGGTATCGCGTCATACAAAACACAGCAGCTGCGGTTTCTAACATATCGTCGTCCTCATCATCAAAAAATGATAAAAAAGAATAAGACGCTGTAGCAATCGTGCTGATATCCGCCATGTTGGATCTAGCGTGCGGGGAACGTGATTGGAACGTACTGTACCATTTAGCGGAGCCGTTCCAAGTTGGCACAACCGGAACGTTCCGCTAAATGGAACACACTGCTTGTGTCAAGTTTTAGAAGGCATACAGTATACATAACACATGGAAATGACAATCGTTTATTTGATTTAAAACTCCCATAACACTTGAAGGAATTATAAATAAGTTACTTCTTGATTTGATATGGTATTGGTGGCATGGTCCCATTTGCTATTTATAGATTCATCATCATGTTGGTCTTGAAAGTCATTTTTCACTCAAAATCTAACCATTCAACAAATGTTATATCACAGTAACAACCTACATCAAGCTGAAAAAAAATTCACAAACATTATTTGATATAATTAGTTAATCAGTTATATAAAAAAGAATAACTTGTTTAATACAATTTGGGGCTTTCTCATGCTGCGCATAATCAATTCGGTCCAATAGCCCCAAAGTCATTGGGGTTTCATTCATTTCATATACATGTCATACACAGTTTACATCGTACAGGACCATTTTCCGCCTGGTTCTTCAGTAGGGCTCAGGACTCGCCTGGCGATGTAACCAAACTATGTATGATAGCAGTCTTTGTGGTACAGGACTTTCGCCTGGTTCTCCAAGAGGACTCAGGACCTCGCCTGGCCACAACCTGCTCATTCAATTTCAATTTCTTCATTTGTTCATTGTCTACCAGCTCTAAACTTTAATACTTACCTCATTTCCCTTAACCAGGACCGCCTTTTCCTGTTCATAGGATTAGGACTTGCACCTGGTAGGGAATCTTGAATTTATCTTCCTTCATGCTGGTAATTTTGTAATATATAT
>NW_018408610.1:390840-525443 GCF_002113885.1 Mizuhopecten yessoensis | reverse complement strand
GGTCCATTAGCCCCAAAGTCATTGGGGTTTCATTCATTTCATATACATGTCATACACAGTTTACATCGTACAGGACCATTTTCCGCCTGGTTCTTCAGTAGGGCTCAGGACTCGCCTGGCGATGTAACCAAACTATGTATGATAGCAGTCTTTGTGGTACAGGACTTTCGCCTGGTTCTCCAAGAGGACTCAGGACCTCGCCTGGCCACAACCTGCTCATTCAATTTCAATTTCTTCATTTGTTCATTGTCTACCAGCTCTAAACTTTAATACTTACCTCATTTCCCTTAACCAGGACCGCCTTTTCCTGTTCATAGGATTAGGACTTGCACCTGGTAGGGAATCTTGAATTTATCTTCCTTCATGCTGGTAATTTTGTAATATATATATGCAGCAGCCAAGACAGCCCTAAATGCAATTTGTTTGTTTGATTTTGTTCTATGTTTTGTCTAGTTAAGTATGTGTTTGCTATGCTATGTAAATTATATTATGTGTAGAACAGTTTTGTAATGTAAATACTTAGTGATTTATTTTATAATACATCTGTAAATCTTAAAAAATCTGTGTTTGTTATTGTTTATAAATGATCATTTTTATTTTTTGTTGTTGTAAAATTCATTGTTATTAGATGTTCTTTTTAATATCTATCTGATTTCATTGCAAAAACTCAGAGATATTTCCTCGTTTTTATGGAGATGTACATCGACAAAAGATATATAAAACTTTCATTGTTATTTCTTAATCTTGGTCAATATGGAAGGACCACTTATGATTGAGAAGGACCACCTGAAAACAATATCTGGTCGTCCTGCTGGCCACCCGATAAAATAAGTTAGTATCAATCACTGACAAAATGAAATATTCCTTCCGATTACTTTGTTGAGCGATCGATAATTAAAGTATAAAAAAATTATAGCTGACTGTGCCATAATAATAAATGTAGACAAGAAAGTCATGTAATTAGTTGTTATAATGATGTTTGTCCAAATTTCCCAAAGTAGCTGTAATGTCGATCATTTTTTCCAAATTTGAACCTAGGGTACCGATTCCCGAAACTCCCTGATAAAGCCCTGCTAGGTCAAAGGTCAATGTCAAATATTGTATTTTTGTTTGTTGTGACATGATGACGCAACGTTGGTCGGAATTTAGCAAGGAGTCAACTGACCAAAGGTCAAGGTCACTGGGTCAAAGGTCAAATTTTGTATCTTTTCACTAATGAACATTTTATTATGACATATTGTAGCAAAGCTAGTTGGAATTCAGAAAGGAGTCATCTGACTAAAGGTCAAGGTCTTCAGGTCAGAAGTCAAGGTCAAATTTTGTATCTTTTTACTGATGAACATTTTGTTATGTTACTATGAAGCATTGTTGGTCAGAATTAAACAAGGAGTCATCTGACCAAAAGTCAAGGTCTCTGGGTCAAAGGTCAAGGTCATATTTTGTGTCTTTTCACTGATGAATATTTTGTGATGACATTATGAAGCAAAGTTGGTCGGAATTATACAAGAAGTCAACTGACCAAAGATCACGGTCACTGGGTCAAAGGTCAAGGTCATTTGGGTTCATAGGTCAAGGACAAATTTGATCTCTGACTATGACCCTGGCACTTAGTTGGAGAGGTATGTAAGGTTTAAATAAAACAAATCAAAGCTAATAAATGAGTTTTATACCAATATTTTCATCTCCGTTAGCCCAGCAAATATGGTGGTGGATGAAAACAAGAGTCACATCATAGCACATGTATAATGTATATTTTGCTTCCTTGCGATTGTTTTTAAAGTCCAAATGTCAAACGTCAACCTCAGCGATATGGGCAGATGGCTTCTAGTTCTTGATGGTTAAGGGGGGTATATAACCATAAGACGGGGCCCTTGCTGACCTGTCAGTGTTCTAGTTAACTCAAATATCAACACATGTAGTATGTTACCTATGCATCATTCTATTATCTGATACATTTAACAAGAATAAATTGCTGAGTGCATGTTCATCAATCTTTTAAGTTCGCAACGTGAATTTCCGTCTTTTTCCAAGATGGCGGACATTGAGAATTGACGATTTTTTTTTCTGTAAAAAAAACACTTGAAATGTCGAGCTACTTGTGTAATTTGCGCACCCCCAACTTTAAAATTTATTTCTGTACAAAAAAACTGCACAAATTACACGGGGTTTAACGGTGAATCATTGATCCTCTTACACAGTTTGCTCTGTATGATATTTTTTCCCAGAGCAAAGAAAACATGAAGAGGCGATCAAGAAACTTGCCAAAGACGCTCCGACAAATGGAAGTAAGGAGACACAAATTATGGTTGGATTGGCCCATCATTTCTTTTCCCAGTTGATCCAAGGAAAGAAGTACGAGGTTGATAAACATGCAAAGCAACTTCCAGACAAATGTGGCTGTGACTGTATGGCGAACATTTGCCAAGGAAACACTTCGGTCAGTAAGATATGTGTAGGAGACACTTCAGTAGGTAAGGTCTGTGTAGGAGAAACTTCAGTAGGTAAGATCTGTGTAGGAGACACTTCAGTAGGTAAGATTTGTGTAGGAGATACTTCAGAAGGTAAGATCTGTGTAGGAAATACTTCAGTAGGTAAGATGTGTGTAGGAGACACTTCAGTAGGTAGGGGCTGTGTAGGAGATACTTCAGTAGGTAGGGTCTGTGTAGGAGAAACTTCAGTAGGTAAGATCTTTGTAGGAGACACTTCAGTAGGGAGGGTCTGTGTAGGAGATACTTCAGTGGGTAAGATCTGTGTAGGAGCCACTTCAGTAGGTAAGATCTTACCTACTGAAGTATTTCCTACACAGATCTTACCTTCTGAAGTATCTCCTACACAGATATTACCTACTGAAGTATCTACTACACAGATCTTACCTACCTGTTTGGGGGTCATGTTCTGGTAGCATTAGACTGATTGGATGTCCTGTTTTGGTAACAAATAGTCTAATGTTACCAAAACAGGACATCCAATCAGTCTAATGCTACCAGAACATGACCCCCAAACAGTCTGATGTTACCAGAACATGACCTCCAAACAGTCTAATGTTACCAGAACATGACCTCCAAACAGTCTAATGTTACAAGAACATGACCTCCAATCAATCTAATGTTACCAGAACACGACCTACAAATAGTCTAATGTTACCAAAACAGGACATCCAATCAGTCTAATGCTACCAGAACATGACCCCCAAACAGTCTGATGTTACCAGAACATGACCTCCAAACAGTCTAATGTTACAAGAACATGACCTCCAATCAGCCTAGAACATGACATCCAAACAGTCTAGAACATGACCTCCAATCAGCCTAGAACATGACATCCAAAAAGGCTAGAAAAAGACCCCCAATCAGTCTAGAACATGACCTCCAAACAGTCTAATGTTACAAGAACATGACCTCCAATCAGCCTAGAACATGACATCCAAAAAGGCTAGAAAAAGACCCCCAATCAGTCTAGAACATGACCTCCAAACAGTCTAATGTTACCAGAACATGACCTCCAAACAGTCTAATGTTACAAGAACATGACCTCCAATCAGCCTAGAACATGACATCCAAACAGTCTAGAACATGACCTCCAAACAGTCTAGGTAAGATCTGTGTAGGAGACCCTTCAGTAGGTAAGGTCTGTGTAGGAGAACCTTCAGTAGGTAAGATCTGAGTAGGAGACACTTCAGGAGGTAAGATCTGGGTAGGAGATACTTCAGTAGGTAATATCTGTGTAGGAGACACTTCGGTAGGTAAGATCTGTGTAGTAGATACTTCAGTAGGTAAGATCTGTGTAGGAGACACTTCGGTAGGTCAGATCTGTGTAGGAGACACTTCAGTAGGTAGGGTCTGTGTAGGAGATACTTCAGTAGGTAAGATCTGTGTAGGAGACACTTCAGTAGGTAAGATTTGTGTAGGAGATACTTAAGTAGGTAAGATTTGTGTAGGAGATACTTCAGTAGGTAAGATCTGTGTAGGAGATACTTCAGTAGGGAAGATCTGTGTAGGAGATACTTCAGTAGGTAATATCTGTGTAGGAGATACTTCAGTAGGTAAGATTTGTGTAGGAGATACTTTAGTAGGTAAGATCTGTGTAGGAGACACTTCAGTAGATATAGTCTGTGTAGGAGACACTTCAGTAGATATAGTCTGTGTAGGAGACACTTCAGTAGCTATAGTCTGTGTAGGAGACACTTCAGTAGATATAGTCTGTGTAGGAGACACTTCAGTAGATATAGTCTGTGTAGGAGACACAGGTAAGGATGGTTCGATACCATTTAAATTTATATATATAGTCCACGATCATCAGATTGTATAAGGTGAGGGTTAGCTATATAGGCTCCCTTGGGGCCTGAAGGGCCGGGCCCATAAGGGAAATAGAGCAAAAAACTTCAAAATCCTTCTTCTTCTTCTTCTTTAAGAATGATAGGATTTGGTCAATGCACATTTAGTTTGAACCATTTATGGGAGAGGCAACTCAAAATGAGAGTATTTTGCCATGATTACTGAAATATCCAGGTGAGTGATGCAGGGACTCTGGACCTCTTGTTTTCAAACTTGGTCAAGCGGTGTAACTTATTAATTGAAGACCAGAACCATTACTATGGACACATAATGGAGGCTTCTGATTGGTCCAAAATGAGATAATGTCTGATTAAGCTGAAAATTGGTATGTACAGGTTTTTAGAGATGGCAAGTAAAATAGTGCTATTTTCCGAAACAATAGATGTCATTTGGTTGCCATGGTCATTTATGATGGGTAGTGGGGGTTATTAGTTAGCTATATGGCTTTCAGTTCTAGTTTTCACTATTTCATAGAAGGTTGTCCCTGTTATCAAATGATGAAGAGGAAAGAATGTAAAAGTAGAGAAAAGATCAGTCTTGCATAGAACCAATAAAGATAATTCAATGGTGGGCGCCAAGATCCCTCTGGGATCTCTTGTTTAAATTAGATTCCTATAGAACTGTTCAAATTGACAACCATTTTCAAAGCACGAAAGTGCTTATTTACTGTACTTTTATATTATCAAACAGGATCAGAGAAAACATGGCATGGCGGAGTAGATATCATATTGAACAACGAATTGCTGTGACACTTTGAAATGAAGAAACTGAGAACAGTGAAGAGGATGAAGATGATGATAGTTAAGATACAGATGTTGAACCTGCAAGAAAACAAAGAAAGGTAGAAATAGAGAACACTGATGATATTTGTATTGAAGTAAAAGCCAACAAGAAACATGACAGTGTTCTTTTGGAATCAAAAGTTGTGGAGCAAATCTTGGCTGAAGCTATAACTAATGGATTTGCCCAGGTTAACAGGAATGAGAGTACATTATCACATTTCTTGATTCCAACAATTGCAGCAACAATTGATCATGTATGTGTTTGTTTGTTTGTATGACCCTGACTATGACTGCTTACTACTGGCCGAGGATTGGATGGAGATACGGATTCCACAGAAGGACATACTAGACTATAAAACCGTTGTTGTTGTTTGGCTTTTCTTGAATTTCACTGTTTTTACCAAGACAAAATTGGCTGCCAAACATAATCTTGACAAGTCAGGATTACATGCACAGTTGCAAAATCATTTGATATATTATTGATAGGTAGAGACACGAAAAAAGTTTGATACACATGTGATACCTTGGATTTTTGTAAAAAAAAACCTACAAAGTGCCAGTGTGTCATAATTAGCCTTTTGAATAGAGGTGTGTCTGTCTGTTCAATCTTTGAGGAAGATCAAGGGGAAAAAATGTCTGACAGACAGCATTCTTTTCAGAAATATATCGCAAGTTCTTAAAAATCCTTCATCTTGGGAAGGAATGAAAGGAATTGGTCCAAATTTGTATAATCTGTTTGGAGAGAGAGATGACTTTAACAAATAAAAAAGTCAATGTAACCTTTTCTATATATATGTTGTTGATAGATGGCGTCAGGGTTTGAATGTGTTTTTTTAAACTTAAAGGTGACAGATATGTAAATTACAAGAGTATATGTAAATATTTATCATCACTTTACATTTATTTTTGTCCTACTTATAGTTTCTGTTTCTAGCAAATTCTTTAATATTCTTTATCTTCTTCTCTAGGAATGACAGGATTTTGTCCATATTTGGTGTATCCTTTGGTGCAGGGGACTCAATTTTGTATAAATGTTTGGTCTGACCCCTGGGGGCAGAGGGGCGGGGCCCAATAGGAGAAACATAGCAAATTCTTCAAAATCCTTCTTTGTAGGAATGAAGGATTTTTATCCAAATTTGGAGAAAAAAAACAACCTTGGGTGAAGGGGAACCAATTTTGTATAAACTGGGTTTTTTAACCCCCTGGGGCAGAGGGGCAGGGCAAAATAGGGAAAATAGAAAAATAGCTTTAAAATCTGTTTTCTTCTGTAGGAATGACAGGATCAGTCCATATTTGGTCTAAAGTATCCTTTGGTGAAGTGGAAGTAAATTTGTATCAACGCTGGGTCTGACATGGCCGACAGGGACCATCTTGGATTTTGATAATTGAAAATTGTTATCGGTATTTCTTGGAAAGTACTGGAGGAATATTTCTCAAACTTCACATGTAGGTTCCCCCTGGTCCCTAGTTGTGCCCATTTAATTTTGAATATGATCAGGAAAACAAAATGGCTGACAGGCAGCCATCTTGGATTTTGATGGTTTAAGTTTGTTATCTCTATTTCTCAGCAATTTCTTCTTAGCATATGAAGGTTTTCCTTGTTATCAGATTATTAAGAGGAAAAGAGGAAAGTCTTACATAGAACCATTAAAGATCATTCAATGGTGGGCGTCAAGACCCCTCTGGGAACCCTTGTTATATCCTTATGTACCCTATTAATATGTTGTTCACCTGATCAAAAGGACTACTTGTCCTGAACGACTGAGTGGATTTTGATCAAATTTGGTCTTAAATATTTATTGGATAAAGGATACCTAAATGTGTGAAATGCCAGCATTTTAGAATGCTTCACACCAACTTTTTAGCCCACCTCCAAACAGTCTTATGTTACCAGAACATGGCCTCCAATCAGTCTGATGTTACCAGAACACGACCTCCAATCAGTCTGATGTTACCAGAATATGACCTCCAAACAGTCTGATGTTACCAGACAATCACCACTAAACAGTCTAATGTTACCAGAACACGACCTCCAAACAGTCTGATGTTACCAGACCATGACCTCCAAACAGTCTAATGTTACCAGACCATGACCTTCAAACAGTCTAATGTTACCAGAACACGACCTCCAAACAGTCTAATGTTACAAGAACATGACCTCTGAACAGTCATAATACCGGAACATGACCTCCAAACAGTATAATGTTATAAGAACATGACCTCCAATCAATCTAATGTTACCAGAACACGACCTCCAAACAGTCTGATGTTACCAGAACATGACCTCCAAACAGTCCAATGTTACCGAAACATGACCTCCAATCAGTCTAATGCTTACAGAACATGACCCCCAAAAAGTCTGATGTTACCAGAACATGACCTCCAACCGATCTAATGTTACCGGAACACGACCTCCAAACAGTTTAATGTTACCAGAACACGACCTCCAAACAGTCTGATGTTACCAGACAATCACCACTAAACAGTCTAATGTTACCGGAACACGACCTCCAATCAGTCTATTGTTACCAGAACATGACCTCCAAACAGTCTAATGTTACCAGAACATGACCTCCAAACAGTCTAATGTTACCGAAACATGACCTCCAAACAGTCTAACGTTACCGGAACATGACCTCCAATCAATCTAATGTTACCGGAACACGACCTCCAAACAGTCTGATGTTACCAGAACATGACCTCCAAACAGTCTAATGTTACCAGAACATGACCTCCAAACAGTCTAATGTTACAAGAACATGACCTCCAATCAGTCTATTGTTACCAGAACACGACCAACAAATAGTCTAATGTTACCAAAACAGGACATCCAATCAGTCTAATATGCTACCAGAACATGACCCCCAAACAGTCTGATGTTACCAGAACATGACCTCCAATCAATCTAATGTTACCAGAACACGACCTACAAATAGTCTAATGTTATCAAAACAGGACATCCAATCAGTCTAATGCTACCAGAACATGACCCCCAAACAGTCTGATGTTACCAGAACATGACCTCCAATCAATCTAATGTTACCAGAACACGACCTACAAATAGTCTAATGTTACCAAAACAGGACATCCAATCAGTCTAATGCTACCAGAACATGACCCCCAAACAGTCTGATGTTACCAGAACATGACCTCCAAACAGTCTATTGTTACCAGAACACGACCTAAAAACAGTCTAATGTTACCAGACCATGACCTCCAAACAGTTAAATGTTACCTGAACACGACCTCCAAACAGTCTGATGTTACCAGACCATGACCTCCAAACAGTATAATGTTACCAGAACACGACCTCCAAACAGTCTGATGTTACCAGACAATTACCACTAAACAGTCTAATGTTACCGGAACACGACCTCCAAGCAGGCTAATATTACCAGAACATGACCTCCAAACAGTCTAATGTTACCGGAACATGACCTCCAATCAGTCTATTGTTACCAGAACACGACCTCCAAACAGTCTGATGTTACCGGAACATGACCTCCAATCAGTCTAGAACATTACCTCCAATCAGTCTAGAACATGACCTCCAAACAGTCTAGAACATGACCTCCAATCAGTCTAGAACATTACCTCCAAACAGGCTAACGATAACAGAACATGACCTCCAAACAGTCTAGAACATGACCTCCAATCAGTCTAGAACATGACCTCCAAACAGTCTAAAACATGACCTCCAATCAGTCTAGAACATTGCCTCCAATCAGTCTAGAACATGACCTCCAATCAGCCTAGAACATGACCTCTAATCAGTCTAGAACATGACCTCCAAACAGGCTAACGATACCAGAACATGACTTCCAAACAAAATAAATGGTAACTTAAGATAACTTCCGAATTCATTTTTTTGATTTTTGAAACCCCGGATGGCCAATATTCGTACTTATGGAGAACATATATCATGATACTGTTCAGAGTAATATAAATCCCTTTAGCCCAACATCGGAGATTCTATTGCATGTAAATATTTAGTTTGTCGTCGCCGATGAAGAGCAGTTTTAATAAGAAAGTGAATTTCTACTTTTGTGTAGAAACTAAGGTTTTGGTGAAATAGCATACTTGAGGCGACACTTCTGGTATATGTTACTAGATATCAGTCATGAACATATGACTTCTCTTTAAGGCCATTCCTGTATTGATATCAAGCACGGTTACCATCGCACACCGTTCGTTCTTCGTGTGAAAAGATGTGCGGAACATTGAATCGCATGTATTTCATCGTTCGCACATACACCTTATGCGTACATCGTGCCCACATCGTTCACGTTCCGTGCGCACACTGCTTATCTTGTAACATGGTGATACCACAACTGTTCCTGTCAACGTCTTGATAGTTTGCTACGGTAGAAAATTCGATAGATATCGACTGCTTGCACCACGATAGTATTCTCAGTAAATGAACAGTTTTGCATCTATTCAGTAGCATTGTAACCTGTAATACTTACTCTATTTTTGTTAGTTTTATTTCACTATTAATTGTTATTTTGCTTTTTCAAGATATTAAAGGTTTTAGCCAGTTAAAATATTTTTTGGCTTTTTGTCACGTTACTTTTTCTTTTAAATGTTTTTTCTTGGTACTGCTAATGATTATATAATTTAAATCATTATAATTGAAACTCAAATTACATCAATTATATACAAGAAATTTTGTGACGATATATTTCAATTACCGAGATGATTTGGATACACATGTTGTTAGTTCCATCCCTTACAGCGAAATTAAAGACATAGTTAAAATGGAATATGAAAAAAATAAGAGTTCATTATCTGGAATGACTTAAATGTATTTGAAAATAATACGGGCTTGAACAAAAAATTGGTCGACGCATTACCTATTTACTGTCGAGTAATGTCTACGATTATCCTTGATGATAAACATTTGCTTGATTGTGACTTTTATCTAAAAAAAATTCCTAGATGATAGACCAGCGTTAAAACATTGAATGGATCTTAAATCAGTGTGATTGTAAAAACAGGTTTTTTCTTGGAAATAAATTAGTACTTATTTAACTTAATTATTACTAATCCACCCTCAACATTAATTATAACTACAACCACACCTAAATATCACCAAACCTTAATATAACCCTACTGAAAACATAACATATTAAAACTAAATCTATCACTGACCCATCTGTATTCAATATATGACACGTATTTGTACAATGTGTAGCTCAACTACTGTTGACTGTGATAATAATAATAATAATAATAATAATAGTTCGAGGTTCTTATATACCGCTTTATCACAACTTAGTTTGTAGGTCGTCTCAAAGTGGTTCACAAATTATTACGTTGTTATATGGCGTTTGCAACTAGCCAATATCTTTCTCAACTCCCTGGGGAGCATAAATCCGGTGCTGTCATTTCGGCGCTCACAGCAAGCATTCTACAATTCTAATACTGCCCAACTACGTACTCATTTACAGCTGAGCAGACTGGAACAAGAGGAGCTAAGTATCTTGCTCAAACAAACAGCACAGTGCCGTGCCGTGACTCTAACTCGCAATCCTTCGGTCACGAGCCCGGCGTCCTACCACTAGACTACCGTGCCTCAGTTTATGGTCATGACCCGCGTTATCTGTTACTTGATTAGGTCGATAATGTCAAGGTAGAAAGGTACAGAATATGCGTGTTACCTACGTAAAAAGACATGTATATAGTTGTGTAGTGTGGATGGAAGCTATCTGGAGTTAAACAGCATGATAATATTTATGGTTTTAAAACCGTAAAAGTGAACACCGATATTTAACATTCCTAGTAATATTAAAGATAAAAATACGAAGTATAATTATGGATGTGATTATTTTATATTTTTAGTAATATGATGATAGAAAAAGATAAGAAGTAAATCGAAGCATATGGTAATTATCATACCTTTTTAGTAATATGGTGTAGGGAAGGTATAATGTGATACTTACATATGTCTAGTAATATGATGTGGGCAAAACAGGAAAGACTAAAATCAAAGTTAAAAGGATCTTAGGAATGGTGGGAGGATAGCAATATGATAGAACCAAGTGCCTGTCATCGGATGTAAGTTATTAATTAGTTGTTTTATATTTCTTATGGCAACACCAATTGTTTAAAGGCATGATGAGATTAAAGTATAAAGATAATCAAGCGCTATCTCAATATACACACGTGATACTAGATTACTGTGTATTTTTAACACGTATCTCGGAACACGTGGGTTTTATAACCTTGATGTTTAGTATCCCTGATTCCTGAATTGATGAAATGACCATATTGTGCAGTAAAACATTAACTGTTGACTTTCTGCATCGACGTTCTAAGGATTGTTTCTAACTTCGTATTTCTTCTTATTATTTAAAACGACCGAATTAAAACTATTACGTCACTAAGGATAAAAAAACAATGAAAGAGTCTGATATCATGATAGATAGAGCAATCTCATATTTAAAAAGTCGAGTAGATATTTACGTAGTTATGTGACATAAACAAACATTACAACATGTCCTTTACCAGTTAAACTTAAGACATACCGTATAACAGGGTAATTCCGCCGGGACGATATTTTCATGATTTTGCGGGTCAATAACGAGAAGATTCGTATACATAAAGAGTAATGATATTTGAAAATGTATTTTATCACACATGCTTATATACTAGCGGAAACAAGAAACTGTGCATGCCTAAAATGTGTTATAAAAATAAATGTGTATGACGTAGAACAACAAGGTTTTTAGGGACAATTTATTCGTTATTTATTAACAGTTGCATTCCATTTCCACGTTATGGAATCAATAAGTTCCGCTCAGGAGTGACGTAAACACAGCAGGGGTCAATACTGAGTTTACAAAGTTAATACCTCGTATGTCCACCGTTTGCCTAAATGCAAGCCTGGCAACGTCGACGCATGGAGCCTATTAGACGGTTCAAGAATGCTTGTCGGATGGCATTCCAGATCTATACCAACGCTGCAGTCAAATCAGCCAACGTCACCGGTTGATTAGGTAGTGCCCATAATCTGCGCTTCATTTCATCCCAGACGTGTTCAATGGGAAACAGATCGGGGGATACATCAGGCCAGGGCAACACGTCAACGTTCTGCTGGGCCAGAAATTCCATAGCGACACGAGCTGTGTGTGGCCTGGCGTTGTCCTGCTGTAGCGTAATGTGACGTTGCTGCCCTTGCACGAATGGAACGACGTGGGTCCGGAGGATCTCGTCACGGTAACGTAGCGCGTTCAAATTCCCGTTAACAACCACCAGAGGCGTTCTCCCGTTGGCTGTGATGCCGCCCCAAATCATAACACTGCCTCCGCCGAAGGAACGTCGTTGTACCACACACGCGTCACGGAAACGTTCTCCAACGCGACGATACACTCTGGAACGGCCGTCACTTCTATCCAGGTGGACTCGCGACTCGTCCGTAAACAAAATGCCGGCCCAATCCCGTCGGGTAAATCGCAGATGCCTGCTGCACCAGTCCAGACGTGCTACACGATGACGCGGCAGAAGAACTAGGCGGATTGTAGGATGTCGCGGACGGATAGCTCGTTCACGCAATCGGTTCCGTACAGTTATCGGGCTTATTGGTAGCAACCCAGGGATTGTCCGTGCAGTCAAACTAGCCGTTTGGAAGCGGTTTTTCAAATGGACAAGCCGAATATGGTTGTCCTGTTGACGTCACACGTGGACGTCCCGCACGAGGTCGATCGCCGACGTGGCCAAACTGTTGATGTCGTCTCCACAAATCCCGGTTGTGTTTCGATGGACATGGAAACGTGTAGAGACAACGGCTTGGCCCATACCAGCTTGAAGCATACCAATAATCCAGAGGCGGTCATTTTCATTGAGCTTCGGCATAGCATTAATCATAAATTAAAACGTTATAATGCTGTTTTTACTGGTCATTGGTCTCAACAGAGTGACCCAACAGTTGAAAAACAAACTTTCATTTTCGAATTGGATGGCTGGACGAGAAAAACGTGCAAACTGGTCAACGCCTATAGAGAGCAAACTGCACGGGAAAAACTGTCAATGACACACGGATTGTGTGTATGTGTCATACTCGGTCATGTATGTGAATTTTCATGTATATACAGTTGGTAATGCATGTTCTATAACAATTCTCCACATGCACAGTTTCTTTTTTCCGCTAGTGTAGTTTTGTTGATGATTAGTTCACTTACTTATTTTTGCTCAATGTCCCGTTATAAAGCCTACTCATATGACAACTGTCCCGTTATAAAGCCTACTCATATGACAACTGTCCCGTTATAAAGACTACTCATATGACAACTGTCCCGTTATAAAGCCTATTCGTATGACAACTGTCCCGTTATAAAGCCTACTCATATGACAACTGTCCCGTTATAAAGCCTACTCATACGACAACTTGACAGCTTGACATTTGCCAACTGTCCCGTCTTTCCGAGAAAATTAGTTTATTCATAAGTCTAGTTCGTGGAATATTTATTTGTATAAATTTGATTTTCTTATTTTGGGTCAAAATCGCGAAAATTTAAACCCGCGTAGATAACCCACTATCTGGTATATCAAGAACCTGTGTATTAGACATATTGATGTTTATCTGAATCGAAAATGTAATTTTCCTATATAATACCTGTTGTTTTCGATATACAAGCACTTCATGTACCCACCGTGCTAAGGATGAATGACTTCCGCAATGAGCTTGTCTGAGTATCATATCATATTTAAGTTAGCTACGCCCTTACCTGGGCAGGTATGTTGATACCTTATCTTTTGATTAAGTAGTTATACAACACTTCAAAGAGGTTCTTAGCGGGGAAAGAATCCAATCAAAACTGCCAACGATATTTCTCGCATCAGAAACATTGATATTGCAAATTTATCATTAGCTACAGAATTAACGCATAACCATGTACATTAATATCGATATTGTAGAGGTTATACATATATACGACAAAAATACCACAGTGTCAAAAACAAGAACACAATCAAGTCTGAGAGCCAACTTGAAATGACAATAGCGATCCAATTAATGTATACCTACGACATATTGGCAACGAAACGAGGAAGGAACCATGCAACTATATTGACTCTGCATGATATAATTCAGATATAATATTTTTTTAACTGATGATTTCATGCGAGTGTGATGATGTACACAGGTATCTGTCTACACCGTAAATCATTCATTAATTACCCACCAGGTATTACTGTTTTCCCAGAGAACAACCTTCATTTTCATTGACAATTGAAACGCAGAATTTGATACATCTTTTATTCCAAAGTCATGCGCTCTGAGGACTAAATATTTCCTGCACAACCAAGAACTCCTATCAAAACGGGTCCTATCAAATATTAGAATAAACGATCTAAGATACAGTTGTCAACTCATGTAAATAATTATCGGATTGTAATCATGCACAGTTTCCATATCAGAGAAATATACATTGATATCTTCTAGAACATTCTTATTACGGAAACATGGTTTTATAAAATGCTTTCTTGTATGGAAAAATGTATGATTTAAATCTACAAGTTTCCATTAGCAATATACAGAATATGCAAGAAATATTTACTTTACTTCAAAAAATGTGCAAGACTTAATATACTTACAAAACAGACGATATGTTCATATTTCCATTTGCTCTGCATTACCACTGTATAACATTACCAAACAAAATAGAATGATATCAGATCATTGTTCTGACATTATTCCCATTGGTGTAGTGATATGAAGAACAATTTCTTGACGTGACTAAATGACGTCGATTTGACCGACGTCACTATATTAAGTGTATTATTGACGTCACGAAAACAATTGTCGCAATACGTATTCCTCGGGGTAACCAATCCGTGCTTCTGGATTAAACCCCCAATTGATCAATGTAACTCGCAACAATGTATGTAGTTATATTGTATATAATGTGAATATCCTCACGGTGGAATATATTGGTTAATTTTTTGGAATTAAATTGATCATTTTGTGTTTATTTCCACGAAGTATATGTTTTGCCGGGAACGGTCGCGTGTACTCGTGACGTCACAAGAACAGCTCCCATTGGCAGACAGCGCGAAATTTGACTTTGAAATGCGATAACAGGTTGGAAATATAAGAAAAACCTAAATAAAAAACGGAAATATAAGTATTAAACTGCCTTCTTTGGAAAGTTATTCTCCTATAATTCTCACAGGATTGCAGACAAATTGATAAATGCGGGTAATTAGCCAACTACTTCACATTATCTAAGGCTTTTGGTTACTAACTTGTTTTAACTCATTAATACAATTAATTTGTAGGTGCAATTGAAAAATTAGCTGATTCAAAAAATAGGACCATGCATATATTTTGTTTTACTGTTAATGATTGGCGTTATATGTATATGAAAATAATATATACAACAATGCATTGTAGTATACTGTCAATGTTACATTACCGTAAGAGCGACATTTTAGACAGTTAGTTCAATAATCAGTATAACCTTTTTTCAATTTTTTGTTCATATCTTGGTATACATTTTATAAAAGCTTGAGAATAATTCCCCATTTTGTTGCATTTGCACAAACATACTAATATCACGGTATATTTCCCCTGTTTTGTACCTCGAGGAAGCTTTACTCTCCGATAACGATGAACGAACAAGTACAGATATGATTCATAAAATCTTGACGATACGTTTATCTGAACAAGACTGTCGTACAGAGTGGTAAATTTCACAGGTATTTGTGTTTTTAGTCGATTTCCGAGGAATATTACACCATTAACAGAACTGACCGGGAGGACTTCGCAATGAAAAGTAACTTATTTTTATCTTTATCATGACGAGTTCAATTTCGCTACATCTGTACTCAAGGTGACAGTTCGTAAGATTAAATGTTTTATTTAAAGATAAAAGGCAATGAAACATAGCACAAAAAGGAACAGAGGAAACTATAAGCAAAGGGCAACCGATATAAAAGATATAAATCGATAATGCTCTTTAGGGATAAGAGTTTCACCTATACATTAAAACTTTTCGAACTCAATGTCTTACAAAACATTTCTTAATGGACGGTATTCGTCTCATTTCTAACGAATACTAGTGTTTTGTCGAAACTTTTATCCACTTCAGGGAGAGTTAAGGCAAACATCTACAAGAGAAACTTAAGTTATAAATCATGAAACTCGCTTAGGAATCTTCTGCCGAGGATTGAGATACCCAATAAAACCTCGAGGGGTGAATGTTATTTCTATTAACACTGTCGATCATTTCATACATAAAAGGAGCATTGTCCCAACTGCTTTAGTGTATTTTCGAAGTGACGTTAATGCAATCATGACGTGAGATAATTGTATTGATGACGACATGTCATGCAATTGTTATGACTGGGGAATAACTGCGTCTAAACACTAGGGTGAGGCAAGGATATCGCACACCTCTCTGGGGTAGGATATAGAAAAGAACATGTGTATCCAAGAGGTGATATGCTGAATGTCTAGCTAGAGTTGTGGGATCACACAACGTTACACGATGTGCGGTGTGTGCACCATGTGCAAACGATGAAAACCTGTGCGTTAATAGCATATGCAAAATTGTGCGATAACTATCGCACAGTTGTTCGATATAGGTATCTAGGTTTGTATACATATATATATTTAAGGAATGGCGGGTCAATATATACACATGGTTATCTAATTATCCAGCAGTAATGGAAACATTACGAACACAAACTGTTTTGAAACGACCTCAATCGACACGTGTGTAGATATACGGTCATACATATATAAGTACTTTACTTGCAAATAAATTGTAAACAAAACCGTCTTACCTGTTACCAGCTAACTGTTAATTACCAGGTACCATCTTTTACAGCCTTAAGTATTGTTGTTTTAACCATAGCTAGCGAGTCATGATTAAGTTGTTGAATAATTATACTCCATATTTATTGTAGATTTAATCTAATTAAGTTTTGTTATTATCTTTTTAGGTCAACTTCGTGCAATGCTGTATTTTATGTGTAAGTAATGTTTTAAATACTTAATAAGTCCCTCAAACAACTTTGGTAACTATTTGCTTGGTACGTTTCTAAACATGACTGATGTTCTTCATTTTTTCTTCCTGTTGCTATTTTCCTCTCGCCAAACAGTTTCCGGACATATTCTAAAAAACATATACCGACCAAATATTAACGCAACTCCATATGATCGGTCCCTCTATATGTCTGATTTTATTAAGAAAAATAATGTAAATGTATTTTGACATTTCAAAAGCCTCTCGATGCATCATGTGTGACTACAGGGGATATATTGGAAACTATTGTAACTATGCCCGTTACAATAAGAACTTGCTTCTTTCGATTTCGAACTGTAAATCATGTGTGACATTTGCAACCACCAATGCAATAAACCTTATATGAAGCATGGAAATTAACCGTATGATCTATATTAAAGTTTATAAATATTTCTTATATATTTTACTATATATTTATCAATTCATTTTATTTTGAAAATCTGCGTTACACTTACGTAATGACAACACCACGTGATCACTAAGACAAATGTAAAACCAATATCACAATTCCCTCCATATCAGAGCTAACAAATTGGAAGGTATGGTAGTTTGCACAATAAAGCATCATTGTGTTAACAGAAATAGCTACTAATCTTCTACCAGTCAGTGACACAACTGATACAAAGTTAGCGCTCGGACTCAATATATATTGCGTGTTCCCATAAAAATACTTTCAAGGAAAGAATCGATATTAACAAACAAGAGAAATACATTGTTAACATTGGAGATTGTCACTCTCCCCTGTAATACATAAGTAATACCTTCCTTTACTGTATTAGGCTAATGCTATTGTTTCAGTAAACAATGGACAATGCATTTAACAGCTATAAGTGTTCAGCTTGCAATTCTATTCTGAAATTGTTAAAGTTTTGTTTCAGCATAAAAGTTTGCCCTTCATTACACAATCCCAGCTATTGGATTATATGATGTCATGATACGGATGAGATCAATCAATTTTGTTTCAAGTTGTAGGCCTGGTAGTCTTGATTGTCACGGAAGCCACAACGATTGAAGATCTGGGTAAGCTTATATAATCTTTGTTTTTTTTTGTCAAACTGCCTTATGTATGTATCCTTTGTTGGGTACTTGTATAGCCTATAACTTGATATATACCCGTTGGCATTTTGATATTCTAATTTATTAACTGTTGTCAGCTCAGAGAAATATTAGTTTTTCCTTCCACCTCAATTATTCATATCAAAATACTTCATCAATATTTTAATAAAACGTAGTAAGTGTAATCCTAATACAATTTAATCAGTTTTCATAGCACATTGTTTCATAATGTGACAATTATCTCTTTTGTATATTTTTTTTCGCTTTTTCTCATAATGTAATTGATTAAGCACTCGCCAATAATCTCCTTTAGTTTCGATTGATTTTATCTAAAATCTATGAGATTAAGAGGTTGATTTTGAAATTACCTTATGGCGTAGTTTATTACTTCATAGAATTATTATGTATTTTTTACATTTTGAAGTGTTAAAACGTAGCTTTACCCTGTTTGGCTCAAAATGTTATGATTTGGAACGATTACTGATCGATCCTAAACTGTCAAAGTGGCATTTGGTGCTGTCAATCGTTACTTGTTTGCATTGCTTATTGGCTTACTTATTTTAAAAAAAGCTTTTGTAATACTAAATGTAAAAAAGTCTGTAAGTATGAAGCATGCATTAAGAATCTCGGAATAGATGGAACAATGTTATATCGATTGATCTGTAAGTATTGTTTTGATTTTAGAAGTACAGTTAATGAATCATAATGCGAAAATAAGATTATAAATGGTACCGTTGCATCAAAATATTGATGTAAAAAAGGCACCGACTTACGTTAAAATGATACCTTAGCATTTTGTTTTTTTATCTGTTAAAATAAGAATGTTTTCGCAAAACATGGTTAGAATATTTATACAATATATCTTTCCACAGAACAATTTATAATGCTAAAATAAGTGATTTAAGTAAACAGTTCTATGTTACTAGCAACTTATACAAATGTACATCTTGGCGTATAGATATTAAATCAACATTCTGCTCTCAACGAATGAGCTCAGAATCTAAACATTGATTTACCACTCAACTTCGGAATGCTCTGTGTGTTTTCCGTCGGTGTATGGTTATTTCACTCACCACAGCCTCCCCATTATACGTTGATAACACGATTGCTGAAAGACATTCCACCTCTCCAGACTTTCTAACATACTGCTACTTAATTGATGATCTATTTGTATATTGATTTGTTTTTTAGTTCTGTGGCAAAATGTTTAGATAACAAATAACATCGATAGGAAAGATTGTAGTATGTATATATGTATAGGTTACGATATAATGTGAAAATTGGAGGGCGCGAGGGAGAATGTTGGGTACAAAAATAAAACCTGTCTAGTAAGTATGTTTATTTCGTTACAGGGCGACATGTATGATGCCTGTTCAAATGTTTGGGAATGATGATATTTGTAAAAATAAACACAAAAAAAGCTCTGAATTAATGGATAAATTATTAAAACAGATTCGCTGAGGAAGGTTGTAGCACCATGTGGACATTAGCGTTTAAACAAGTAACGTCATAGAAAATGATATATATAATTGAGGATGTTTATTGCATCGTGTATTAAAAGGAAGCAGAAGATGTCTGCTGGAAACCCCTACTCTATGGGCAATATAGTACTCATTTAGTTTGTAGCATTTATAGGCATATAACAAAAAGGTCCTGAGGATAAACAGTGCAGTTTTAACCAATAATTATATTTAAATACAATGACGTGTTATGTATTTCTTAATCGGTTCATTTCTAATAGAAATGTCTTAAACTTGAAAATAAGATAACCTGCTTAATAACGGACGAATTTCAGAGTGATATGTACAGCATAAATTCTTCTAGAGTTCACATTTCCTTTTTTTTTTGGCATTTTTTTTTTTTTAAATTATTGTTCTGAAATGTATTTGAGAAATTTATCATGTTTATGTATACTCTTTGCTACCCATATTTAGTTAACTGTCACATGTTTGAGGTCATCGTGAGGTCTGTCCTATGTCACAGTCTAAAATTCTTAACATTTTCTTTTAAAACAATGGACTATGCACTTTTTGGAGGAAACTTCCAAGGTCAAAGACATTACAAAATTATGAATTATTCGGTTCTCATTTTCAAATGAATTGAAATAATTGAATGATATTTTGATGTCATAAACTTTACCGCATTGTTCTCGTGCCAATCAACACATATATTATTTTTTGTACAATATTTTCATTTATAAGTAAAACGTAGCACACTTGTTTTAAGGATACCTACTGCTTACACAATTAGTAATACTTATTATATTAGGCCACATGTGTATATAACAGAATTGTACACTATATATGTCCATGGCATTGATTGATACACTTTTGTTGGAAATAATTAATTATTACGATAAAGTGCTGTTCATTTTCCAACTATTTAAGTCATTGATTTAGTAAAATGATAAAAGTAAAATAAAACCTGGATTAGACAATTCTGTACATGCTCCATACATCTATTTTCAGAAGGTTACTGCAATTGCAGTGATTGGACAACAGGAAGTGAAACGAGGATAGCTTCAACGACAACAACTACACAACCAGCAAGTTCAACGACCACGTCTACACCACCAACAATGTCAACTACACTGACGACTACCTTAACGAACACAACATCACCGACGACAAATTTAACGACACAAACATTACCAACGACAACTACACCGACGACAATTACGTCGATGACCACTACACCAACGACAACTGAACCGACGACAACTACACCGACGACAACTACATCGACGACCACTACACCGACGACAACTGAACCGACAACAACAACACCGACGACAACTTCACCGACAACTGAATCGACGATTACTAAACCGACGACAACTACACCGACGACAACTAGACTGACAACTACACCGACGACAACTACACCGACAACTACATCGACGGCCAATACACCGACGACCACTACACCGACGACCACTACACCGACGACCACTACACCGCCGACAACTACACCAACGACAACTACACCGAAGAAAACTACACCGGCAACTACATCGACGGCCAATACACCGACGACCACTACACCGACGACAAATACACCGACGACCACTACACCGACGACAAATACACCGACGACCACTACACCGACGACAACTTCATCAACGACCAGTACACCAGTGAAAACTGAACCGGCGATAACTAAACCGTCGACAACTACACCGACGACAACTACACCGCCGACCACTACACCGCCGACCACTACACCGACGACCACTACACCGCCGACAACTACACCACCGACAACTACACCGACGACCACTACACCGACGACAACTTCATCACCGACCAGTACACCAGTGAAAACTGAACCGGCGATAACTAAACCGTCGACAACTACACCGACGACAACTACACCGCCGACAACTACACCGACGACCACTACACCGACGACAACTTCATCACCGACCAGTACACCAGTGAAAACTGAACCGGCGATAACTAAACCGTCGACAACTGCATCGACGACAACTACACCGACGACAACTTCATCGACGACCACTACACCGACGACAACTAAACCGACAACAACAACACCGACGACAACTTCACCGACAACTGAATCGACGATTACTAAACCGACGACAACTACCCCGACGACAACTAGACTGACAACTACACCGACGAGAACACCACCGACAACTACACCGACGGCCAATACACCGACGACAACTACACCAACGACAACTCCACCGACGACAACTACACCGACGACAACTCCACCGACAACTACATCGACGGCCAATACACCGACGACCACTACACCGACGACAACTTCATCACCGACCAGTACACCAGTGAAAACTGAACCGGCGATAACTAAACCGTCGACAACTACACCGACGACAACTACACCGCCGACCACTACACCGACGACCACTACACCGCCGACAACTACACCACCGACAACTACACCGACGAAAACTACACCGACAACTTCATCGACGGCCAATACACCGACGACAACTACCCCAACGACAACTACACCGACGAAAACTACACCGACAACTTCATCGACGGCCAATACACCGACGACAACTATACCAACGACAACTACACCAACGACCACTACACCAACGACAACTTCACCGCCGACAACTACACCGACGACCACTACACCGCCGACAACTACACCACCGACAACTACACCGACGAAAACTACACCGACGACAACTACACCGACGAACACTACACCGACGACCACTACACCGACGACCACTACACCGACGACAACTTCATCAACGACCAGTACACCAGTGAAAACTGAACCGGCGATAACTAAACCGTCGACAACTACATCGACGACAACTACACCGACGACAACTACATCGACGACCACTACAACAGCGAAAACTGAACCGGCGATAACTAAACAGTCGACAACTACATCGACGACCACTACACCAACGACAACTGAACCGACGACAACTATAACAACGACAACTACACCGACAACAACTACACCGACGACAACTTCAACAACCACAACAATACCGACATCAACAATACCGACAACAACTACATCGACAACAACTCCAACGGCATCAATTTCACCGGCGGCAGTATCACCGGCATCACTTACAACGGCGGCAGGATCATTGACACTTGCAAAACGGAAACGGAGACATATTACAAGTAATACAACTTTAGTATCTGTAAAGACAGACGCGACAACAGCTAGAAGAACTAAAATCGATTGTAGGGAATGGTGTAGGGAGTCTTTCAACTCTAATCCGCCACTAATAATATCACATAATTCAACCCAACATTCAGCTACACATCAGCCAACAAAATATCCGTCTCATGTACAGGGTAAGCATTACATTTCCGTTGTTTTAATTAAATTGGTATTTAATTTGATTGCGTCTTTGTCAATTCTAATGTTCACTTCGACCGTTAGAATTTCTAGAGAATAAAAATGTTTTTATTGATTAAACTTCTTAAATAGCAAATCTTCTTGCGTGTTACTCTATACATTAAAACTGAACCTGAAGAAAAATATAACTTTTTTGATTACTTTAACATAAGATGTGCATATAACACACGAATTCACTACCTTCAATATGCAGATGTATACTAAAATTATTAAATGAATTCAATTTTTAATAGTATCGATGAACAATAGGTATATATTGTACAATCGTATATAGATTCACGAACACGCTCTCATCATGTATGTATGTATTTTACATGACTATGATTGTTTTAGCTGCAACAAACGCCTTATAATCTTTTTCATTTATTTATAACGAATCCATGTAACTTTCATGCGTTTTTACACGTACCCAAACAATTTCCTTTCATTCCCTATGCTTTACTTACAAATAATGTTTGCGACCCCACATTCCCAAATACATTGACCGAATTGGTAAGTAATTTGTTTTTATATGCATTTTAAATTGCATACATACCGGTTAACGGGTAAGCTGATTTCTGTTCCATTTTCCTTGAAATACAGACATTACACTAGACAATAATACTAACAAGAACGATAATCTGGCGTGACAACCCCTTAAAATATGCGGAAACAGAGTACAATAATAATTAGCTATACAAGGATTACAGGCACTGGTAACAGGTATTCATTTTGATATTACATTTCATTCCTCTCTGAAAGTCGAGAACGATAGGTCGAGAGTCTAAACCAATGTCATGTTCTTATTGCCAATAAAACCACAAAAACAACGTACTTTCTCATTAAAACACATTTAGCACTACGTTTACTTTTTTACATTAAGCATATTCATAAACTCTAACATGCTTTCACACATTACATCACAGGAGGCTCTGCTTACACACAGACACCCACAAAAGGCTCTGCTAATACACCAACACCAGCAGGAGGCTCTGCTCGTACACCAATTCCTGATGAAGGTTCACCTAAAACCACGCCAGATGCAGGAGTGACAACAGCACTGCCAACTTTATATCCTTCAAATGAACCAAAATGGGGTAAGTGACACGTTGATTATGACAAGAAAAACCAGGTGTGTTTGTAATTTGGTATTTACTTCATTTGAAGGCCAACAAGTGTCAAAATTTATAAACTGTGTTACTTGAATAAGAAAGAAATGGTCTCATATGACTATTTCAAACAGCAGTGGTATCCGAAGCAGGTCTAATTGTATATGTACATATTTCATTATTTCTAGAACGGTTGTCTATAACATATTATGTGATGTCAGAAATCGGGAATACGGATATTTCTCCTTCATCCCCACTTTGTATGCAAAACACATATTTACCATGCCGAACGTTCATGTAAAATACATGCAATACATGCGCATTTTTTAAACAATTGTTTAAATTTGTTCCCTTTGTACTAAAGCCTCATCCAACAAAATATCCATCTCATGAATCTAACTGGGGTAAGTCTAATATAACGTTTTGAGATATGTATTGCTGTACTAGAAAAAAAATAAAATTAAACACTTGTATTTTAAACAATTAGTTGATCTAAATTTCATTTTACATATTAATATGATAACCCTATTGGCTTCTGGCAAAACAACATTTGCGACAGTGTACAATTCTTCAATTATTGTAGTAAATCAACATGATGATTTGTCCGTTTTTTTGCAATAAATAACAGAAGTCCCTTACTCAAATTGTGCAAAAATCCTATCTTATACTGGAAGTGCTGGTATTGTATGTATGCTTGCGCGCTGATAGTAAATCGTTTGCACGGGTTTTCATCACGTCACCCTTATTCGACAAACAAGAAAATCATCCCCCGCCTACATCCCAGCGGACGTATTTCCTCCCAAACATTTCAACGACGTCTGGTAAGCCACCATTCATCATCACAATCCTATTACGTTGTAGGTGTTATTGTTAATATCCATTGAATAGTGTGAATGCTACAATTGTTAAATATGTTATAGTGGTATTTTAATGAGTCCGGCGCAATAGTAATATGTTATATTGAACATGGTACTTAAAATAAAAGGCTGTTGTTACAAGAACATACTTTAGATTTCTTAGGATCCTATTGGCTGGATCTTTTACACGTTACTAGTTTCCAAAATCATATATCGATCCTTTTTCTCGTGAATATCAATTTTCAAATATAGCATTGAGGGGAATGTATTTACCGTAAATAAATAAGTATTTGATACATTATATTTTCAAAGGACCTTGGAATGTATTGATATATTTTAACAATAAAAAATAAATTGCATTTGTTTCTTGAAATCTTTTTCGCCAAGAAGTACTAGTGAAAAACCTGCATTAAACAAAGCAGAGAACCTGACAGTCACTCTCTCATAAAATGGAAACCAACGTAACATATAGTAACGATTTGCTGCAATTATCATGAAAACAACATTTTCTCAGGCGGGCTTAAAATCGAAAATATCGACAGATATTGACTTTTTTCTTTTTTTTATATAACGTGTGTACAAAATAAGTCATGTAATTGGTTTTATGACAGGTTGTTATCAATTTATGTATTTATCAAAATGAAATGTATAAAGTATGTTATCTTACAACAAAACGTCATGCTTATACAGAGAATTAGATAAGTTGGATCAAAATAGTTTTCTTAATCTACATTTAGAGTGTTCGTTATACTAATTTATATGATCGCTTTGTATGATGATTGAAATGTTATATATAGTTTCTGCAGTTTTTGTCTAATTGACATTTAATAATGACAACACACTTAAAGAGTGTTAAAATCGTAATTTATTTATTTCAGGTCTGAAAAACCCATCCATAGCATTGCAAATGTATGTTAACGACACCTTCTCTCAGGATTTGAAAAATAAGACTTCGGACATGTTTATCAAATATTCAGAGTCCTTTAAGAAATTAGTAAGTCATACTAATATATATATTTAATGATTACAAACTGTGTCCTATTTGTAATTATAGTAGTTCCTTTTAATTGTGGAAAGTAATTGCATCATTATTTCAATACCGATCATATACTTTATTATATGACACGAATTTGGGGTCAGTCTTTTGCAGGTTAAAGGTTTTTTATTCCAAACTATTTTGGTCATTTGGCACCTGTTAATGCGCAATACTTTAGCTGTATACCTGTACTGTATAATGAAATTAATTGATTTTGAGTTCGAATTACGTGTTTGTTTACTTTATTATTTATTTTCTTTGCTGTTTTAATGTATATAGGAGTACACGGTAGGGGTCAAGAAGTTTGGTGTTGCATTTCTTTGCTACATTCATACATATTTACAAGTAGGATAGTTTTGGATGAAAACAAATCTCTTTTATTTAAATGAGGGTATTTTGATGCGTAAGCGCATTCCTTTTGAACGTGGAAATGTCACATTTCTGTATGGGATTCCTATATAGGGCTGATTAAAGGAGAACATTTTTTAAAGTAATAGGAGCTATGGGTTTTGTAAGATGTGTTGAGTATTTTTTTATCTTTCATATTTACTATGTTGCTTCGTACAGGACACTCTGTCAGGGCCAGGAAATGGCTCGTTTTCGGTTTCAAATAGCAGACCCTAAAGGATCGTCTCCATGGTTGAACACTACACCATATATTCTATATTATGAGACATATGCTCTATGTTATCATTGTAAAGTGTTCAGGCATGTTACAAGGTGTACATTGTATATATTACAAATGGAAAACATGCAATACAATTAATATGGTTTAATATTTATATCATATACTATTAGTTACCCTATCAAACGTTTGTATGATGTATCTGTGTTTCATTCTAAAATGATTATATTTACTTTTCTTGCACAGCTCACAGCGCTCTTCAACGACACATATGGTTTTAAAGGTGTTGAAATCACGGAATTTTTGTAAGTGTAGACATACGCTTCTATAATCTTTAACTTTCTTGATTTTAAAGATCTGAAATGCTGACTCTCAATAAGGAGTCTTAGTCAGCAACAAAATGAGTTTGCTACACTTCGTCTGTTAATTATTCCAAATGTTGTTATTCGCTCTCAGTAATGTGTAAGTAAATGTGGATATATAGCTCTGTTGGTGTTGTATAATGCAGGTACTAACGGTTATAGTTACATATCCACAATTTGCCTTGAAATTATTTTTGAAGAAAATGACTTACTTATTAGTCCCATTATATGCATAAAACATAACAAAAGTGACGGTTAAAAATTGTTTAAAAAATGCATACATGTGTATGTATATTGGACATTCCAATCATGGCAAGCTCTTTCATTTGGTTAAATTTCTGTATGAGTGACAAACTATTCCTTTTTTCAGTATCCGCAAGACGTTTGGAATGAACTCTTATAATGGATATAACCCTCATATTTTTGGCAATCGTTATTTTCGCATTTCATTTATATTCAGAAACTTCTGTGCGCTTGCATTTAGACAACAAAAAAGATTCAAAAAGCCTTCTCCTTTCAATACATACACACAGTATTTATTGCAAATATTCATAACCATCATACATTTAATTGTCAATGATAAATGTTTGAGATGTTTTCAAGTGTTTTACTGCAAGCTATGCATAGTTCATGCCCCAGTCTAACCCATTTACGCCAGTCACGCGCCTTATCGGCCAAGCACGCGCCATGTTTGCCTGGCACGTGAAATATCCGTTAAACTTTCAGTTAAACACTTTTCAGAAACGTAGTACCTCATACTACAAGTACATATGTACAGTAGTACATGAATACCTATCTATCTGCTTTTGCTATTCTGTTCATTGCGTTTTATTTAAGGTAGAATGTGATTTAAGTTAAGATCATGAACAGTAATACTGTAGGATGTCACAAATATCAGTCAACAAGAAAAAATCAAAATGTTTATACACTCGCATTATAAAGTGCTTGAACCCTAACAGACAGTTGACAAGCAGATAGAAATACGCGACAGCACCCCTACAAATGTTTATTATTTTTTAACTAATACGCTAGTAAAGAAGACTAGTATCTGGAATATATCTCTTGATCAACAATATCACCTATACGAAAGCCGGTTTGTGCCACATGAAGTAATTTTAATTACGAGATAATTATATCGTAATAACGAGATAGCTATGTCGTAATTACGACATATCAAGTCGTGATTACAATATAATTAAGTCCTGATTACGAGACAATTATTTCGTAATTATGAGACAGCTATGTCGTACTTACAACATACTAAGTCGTAACTACGACATAACGAATTTTACTTCATGTGGCACTAACCGGCTTCCGTACCTGCAAGTAACTAGAGTTTAAATAGAAGTTATTGATCAGTTAAACTGGAAAAGAAATCCAAAGAGTGTTTTTCAAAAGTGTATACTTGTTAAGTCATAATCATTTAGATAGTTGTCAAATGCACAAAATTCTTCACATCTATAACTGCAGAAAATTTTGCTTTAAAATTAGTTTTCATAAAGTATAAGTATTCATCGGCAATTTTAGGAACAAAACAGCTAATTAGTAGATCAGTTAGGTAATATACACTGAGAACTCTAAACAGATGTAACAGAATGATTAATAAATGATGTAATTTTTGAAAGAGGAACTTAATTCAAAGATAAAAGCTCCTTAGATTATACAAGTTACTGGACAGTTATAGTATTCACTTATCGATGACAAATATAAACTATCGTATATTTTTATTTGGCATGACATTTAGCAAAAACATGTGATTTCATCTTGAGGAGATTCAGTTTAAGTTACCATGTATTTTCTGTTTATATTTAAGCCCAGGCTCAATAGGATGCAAATTTGACCTTGTTGTTAATGCAGCACCTAACGCGGATCCGTTAAACATCAGCTTCTTACAACAATCCCTCGAGAAGTCGACGAAATCATTTCCCAACACGATTACTATCGGAAGTCGGACGATTTCTATTGAAGTTAACAGATCAGTATCGGAGATACAAAAAGGTAAGCATCAACACACTGACTAGTTGTTCTGACGGAAATGCTGCTACAAGTGACGCAAGAAGAGCTTTCTCTTCCAGAAGAGTATAGGGTTTCGCCTCTGTGCCTGAATATTTTTTTAAATGGCATCAATTCTCTGGGTTTCTTCTTTTCGTATTAGCTTTTGATTTCGTTTTTAGTTCACCTGCCCGAAGAGCAAGTTACCTCATGCTATGGTGCGGCGTCCGTCGTCCGTCGTCCATCGCCCGTCGTCCGTCGCCCGGCGTCAACTTTTTACTTTAAACAACTTCTTCCTAAAAACCAAAAAGTCAAGGATGATGATATTTGGCCAGTATTAGCTGGAATACTTCAAATGAATGACCTTCGCATATTTTCAAGGTCGCAGGGGTCAAATCTGTTTAAAACCTTTAAACAACCAACTTCTCCTCAATAATTAAGAGGCCTAGGATGATGATATTTCGCAGTAACATGCTGGGATTTAGGGTTACCAAGTTTGTTCAACTGAATGAACTTAACGTGTTTTCAAGGTCACAGGGATAACATATCCTTCTTATCAATAACAAAAAGGCCTAAAATGTTGATATTGAGCCAATAGTATGCTGAGATGAAGGGTTACAAGATTTGTTCAAATGTATGACCTTGACGTAAATTCAAGGTCACATGGGTCAAATCTGTTTAAAACCTTTAAACACTTTCTTCTAAGTAACCAAAAGGCCTATATGATGTTATTTGGTAAGAAACATGCTGGGATGAAGAGCTACAAAGTTTGTTCAAACGAATAGCATTGACGTATAACCAAGGTCGCATAGGTCAAATATGTTTAACTTCTCCTCAATACCAAAAGACCTAGGATGATGATATTTTGTTAAAAGCATACTAGGATAAAGGTCTACCAAGTTTAAACGAACACTTCTACATTACCAAATAGTCCAAGGATGATATATAACCAGGAGCTTGCTAGGATGATGGGCTACAAAGTTTGTTCAAACAAATGATCTTAACAAACATTCATGTCAGCAAGGGTCAAATGTGCTTAAACCTTTAAACAACTTCCTCTCAATAATCAAAAGGCCCAGTATGTTGATATTTCGCGAACAGTATGATAGGATGAAGGGTTACCAGGTTTGTTCAAATGTATGTCATAGACTCAAAATCAAGGTCACAGGTGCCAAATATGTTTAAAACCTTTAAACATTGTTTTCTCAATAACCAGAAGGCCTACAATTATGATATTTGGCCAGAAGCATGCTAGGATGAAGGGCTCCAGAGTGTGTTCAAACGAATGGCATTTGTAGATATTCAAGGTCGTAGAAGTCGAATATGTTTAAAACCTTTAAACAACTTCTCCTCAATAACCAAAAGGCTTAGAATGATGTTATTTGGCTAGTTACATGCTTGTATAAAAGGCAGCCACGTTTATTCAAACGAATGGCCTTGAAATATATTCAAGATCACAGCTATCAACAATATTGAAAACATTTAAACAACTTCTTTTTTCATAGCCAAAAGTCCAATGATGTTAATATTCTGTTAATAGCATGCTAGGATAAAGGGCTACACAGTTTGTTCAAACAAATGACTTTCACCCATTTTCAAGGTCACATGGGTCAAATATGTTTAAAACAACTTCCTCTCAATAAATAAAAGAGCTAGGATGGTGATATTTGGCCGGTACCATGCTGGTATAAAGGCCAACCAATGTTGTTCAAACGAACGACCTTGATATATATTCATGGTAGCAGGGGTCAAATATGTTAAAACCCTTTTAACGACTTTTGCTTTCTAACCAAAAGGCCTAGGATGTTAATATTTAGCCAATAGCATGCTGGGATGAAGGGCTACCGCGTCCGTTCAAATGTATGACCTTGACATATATTCCAAGTCACAGTGGTCAAATATGTTTAAAACCTTTAAACACTTTCTTCACAATAACCAAAAGGCCATACATTATGATATTTGGCCAGAAGCATGCCGAGATGAAGGGCTACAAAGTTTGTGCAAACGAATGGCATTGGCATATTATCAAAGTAGCAGAGGTCAAATATGTTTAAAACATTTAAACAACTTCTCCTCAATAACCAAATAGGTAAGGACGATGATATTTGGCCAGTAACCTGCTCGTATAAAGGGATACCACGTTTATTTAAACGAATGGCATTGAAATATATTCAAGATCACAGTAGTCAAATATATTTAAAAAATTTAAACAACTTCTCCTCAATAGCTAATATTCCAATGATGTTGATATTTTGTTAATAGCATGCTAGGATAAAGGGCTACCAAGTTCGTTCAAACACATGACTTTCACCTATTTTCAAGGTCACAGGTGTCAACTATGTTAAAACAATTTAAACATCTTTTATATATCCAAAAGATCTGAGTTGATATTTGGCCAGGAGCATGCTGGGATGAAGCGTTACCAAGTTTGTTCAAACAAATGACTTTGACATTTATTCATGGTAGCAGGGGTCTAATGTGCTTAAAACCTTTTAACAACTCCCTCTAAATAACCAAAAGGCCTAGCATGTTTATATTAAGCCAATAGTATGATGGGATGAAGGGCTACCAGGTTTGTTTAAACGTATGACATTGACTTATAATCAAGGTCACAGGGGTAACATATGTTTAAAACATTTAAACACTTTCTTCTCAGTAACCAAAAGGCCTACATGATGTTATTTGGTAAGAAACAATTTCTTTTATAACCAAAAGGCCAAAGATGATGATGTTTGGCCAGTACCATGTTAGTATAACGGGCTAACAATTTTGTTCAAAGGAAAGACCTTTATATATTCATGGTAGCAGGGATCAAATACGTTAAAAAGGCCTAAATAATGTTATTTAGCCAGAAACATGCTGGGATGAAGAGCTACAAAGTTTGTTCAAACGAATAACATTGACCTATATTTTTCATTTCAACAAATTTTATTGACAAAGTTGATACAATTCAATTGGATGGAATAACAGGCAAAGCCTATATAAATTCTCTCCAGCGGTGGCTAAATTAACGGATTCTATTATTTTTATTTCATTTAATTGATACATCAATTTTGAAATGAACATTATATAAAAATAAATATTAAAGGGATGTAACTCCTTCTTAATTAAGATAACTGAAATACAAATACATTCACACTTCTCACATCACACACAAAACACTTCCATAGGTATTATTTATTTTTATAACATTTTACAATTGTATATAAGCTATATAGCAACAAATCACACAGATATTGGCAGACATTGACCAAAAGTCCATGTGCAAATATATGCACAGGTCACAGTCGCCAAAACTGTTAAGTTCTTATAGTTTTATATGAAAATAGATAGCTAGTCTATGTGTAATTCAATGTATAAGATCGAAACTGTAAAACAAGACAGATTGAACAAATCTTACAACAAACAACAACAAACAAACATGCTCAACTTTAAACTCCTATGTCCGTAGAAGAATACCATTTATAGAAAAGTAGTTAAAGTTACTTATTTGTGGAGTATAATTGAAATAGGAATGGCAAAGTATAAAAGTATAAAGTATAAGGTCATGGCTGGTTAGATCGTATAGAGATTAAAAAGCCTCGATTTACAAATAAATAACTGTACATCATTAAGTAACTGTCTGTTTGAACATTGACCTATATTCAAGGTCGCAGGGGTCAAATCCGTTTTAAACTTGTAAACAACCAACGTTTCCTCAATAATCAAAATGCCTAGGATGTCAATATTAAGCCATTAGTGTGCTGAGATGAAGGGCTACTGGGTTTGTTCAAATATATGACCTTGACTATTAATCAAGGTCATAGGGGTAAAATATTTTTAAACCTTTCTACAACTTCTCCTTTATTAACCAAAAGGCCTAAGTGATGTTATTTGGCCATTAACATGCTGGGATGAAGGACAACCAAGTTTGCACAAATGAATAAACGTTGACCCATATTCAAGGTCACAGGGATCAAACATGTTTAAATTTTGAAATGTTCTGAATAACCAAAAGGTCCAGAGTAATGATTTTTGGGAAGAAGGATGCTGTGAATGAAGGCTATAAGCTCTTTTCAACTTAATGTCCTTGTTTGACTTTCAAGGTCACAGGTGTCATATGTTTAAATCAAATACTTATATTTTGCCTGTAGCTGTATCTAGTCCACTTTTAAGATTACAAGTGTGAGATATATAACAGGTTAGCGATTCAGACTCATTGGGCCTCTTGTTCATTTTTGGATGTTGACGCTAGGTTATATGATATTTCATAAGTATGACCAAGCAGGTGAATATTCCATGTGTTCATTGTTTTAATGTTAAGCGGAAAATATTGTTAATTTTCAGCAACAACAACAGTGTTTACTCAACCATGCAAATCGTTTCAAGTCAACTGCTCTAGTGATACAGTCTGTGTGGAAGATACAGGGAAGTTTGTTTGCAGCCATAAATGTAATACCAATAACACATGCTCAAAGAATGGAGAATGCTTTGTGGACACACACGGAAACGTCAAATGCAGGTAAGATTGCGTTAATACAATTCTATATATTACATGTTATTGTCAATATGTCGTCTACATGCAGAACTCAAAATCGTTAATTGAATCAAATGTATAAACTTTGATATGAAAGATGATCTGATATTGTTCACTGTAATATCAAACACCTGTTCGATATGTAACAAAGGTAGCAAAATCCTCGGTAGTAAAACAAGTTAAAATGATATAGTAATTGACAAATCAACGATGAAATCTGAGAACAGTGGCGTATATCTACATGTAATAGTGCAGTTCCATATACGCTACATGTTACAAGTTAATTTGTTATTCAAGAGCTTGTTCTGGATTTCATGATTTCCGTAAAAGCTGTTTACTATCGACTGTCAAACTTACAACACAGGGTTTCCAAAGATGAAAGTTGATGAAGAATAATGCCAAGTTTTATGGTCGTCATCATCATTCCAAAGAGAAGTATAAGATTTTTTGCGTGATATAAGGTCGATGTTTTTATTATTCTCATAAGTATATACCTTGCTGAATCATTGCCACTACATCGGTTCTTATAATCCGTTATTAATTTATTAAGAATTGATTTTAGTTTGGTTTTCTTTTCTGAATTTCATCTATAGATACACACAAGTCATGTATATATAATTTGTATGGTTAGTGAGATAAGAATTCCCTCACTTCATGTATAAAGTAAAAGTCGAAAAGAATATGATACACTCACAGACTACAACAATCGATGAATGCATTTCGTTTCATTTGCATCCACATTTAAACCAAACAGTTGTCACATGACGAAAAGGCAATTTCTGTCGTGACCATTACCTCCCCACCATAAGGCAACAATGTGACAGACTGAGTAGCTCCTCCATCCAGACTTTCTATGATAACCATAATGATATTCTTTGTATCTTTTTCCATACGAATGTCGGTATGGTTTTACTTATTAGTGTACCTTATTGTTTCATTGTTATTCACCTATTCTCTGAACACGTGACTTAAATTGGATTTGAACTTTATTCACAATGAAGTTGTCGTCGATGAAACACCTTCTGGTCTTAATGGTCGAAATGTAAATCTGTCTTTTGTTTATATTTTTTCACTGGTTTTATCGTTTTGTGTTTCAAATAACGGGTTTATTTCTAATTCTTTATTCTCGTGTTGTATCTTTGAACAGATGCAGAGAAGATTCCACGTATGTTTATAAAGGTGACACGTGCAAAGAGAAGGAAATGGTTTTCTTCAGCGGGAAAAACACAGCTATCATAGGCGCCTCTGCAGGGGCTGTCATCGCCTGTTTTCTTCTACTTTTTATCTTCCTGGGCGCTAGGTGGAGACACAAACGAATTGGAAAAGCTGTAAAGTAATTATTAAAATATCAGCTATTGGTGATAAGACGTTATTTATAAAAAAATAGCCCCAGGCTAATTTTTAGATACAGTTCGTCGAAAGCAATATGTACGTTAAAGGTAGCTAATTTTGTCTAATGAAAGTTCAATTTCAGGTTCATATATGTCCTGACATGTCCATGGGCACATTTTAAAAAACCAATTGTTATTTAGAATGTCTATTCTATAAAGAAAATAACAATAATGGAACTGTCATGTCATATGTTGAACTAAAGATAGGGTACACGTGTTATCCGATTCGAAATGCTTTGAATCATGTGTATTATTACGTTAGGTCGGTATTTGTTTTGTCTGACTCGTTCAGTAAAATTTAAGGAATTTAAACAATATATGCGGGACTATGCAAAAATCTTAAGACGAGTGGAATACGTTGTCATTAGTTTACTATATCCTACATAATGTGCGACCGCCTTTTGCTTTCGTTATGCATTAATTTCTTTTCCGGTCATTGTTTTTACTCTCAAAGTGAAAAGCTGTCCGACCCTGAAGAGACTAGGAAAAATAACTCTGAGATCGAGAACGTGCCGATGGATGGTATGGGGAAGACTAACCTGACGTACCGCCCAAATAAAAGTAACCAACGCCAAGAAGGACGCGGTAACTACTGCCACGGAGAACACTCAGACATGGATAACATATACGAGGATGAGCTTGCTTATGATGAAGGAAGGTACTACAGGGTGCTCAACGATCCCAAAAGTAGGTCAAAGGTCAGTTGTTTACTTATTTTTGATGATACCATTACCAAATTGCATTGCCCTGACCGCCCATTATATTTGTAGTCTGTTTGCGGATACTCATCCATTCTACAAATAATCAACATGTTTATACACTTTAGTTGAATTAGAACAATCTTACTGATACGTAACTAAATTTAGCAAAATTGCGTTATTATGTTAAGTTTGAGTCCTATCCGTCGAATGACAAAAGATCTTTTCAATAATTCTAAAGGTTTACCTTATTTTAATTTAATACATGTATAGTGGTATATTCAATTATTTCAAGTGAATCAAATAGCGCCAACATAGCTACATGTAGCTCCGATAGGCGTAATGTCAACATAACAGAAAATTCAGCGAAAACAAAACAAAAGGAATCTAGAGCCATATCATGAAAGAAGATTGGCACTTGGAATAATTTTCACCAAACAATAATCTCATTATCAACTTTTGTGCGTCAGAAACTGTATTTATATTTACTAAATCACCTATAATATTACTCATTTCAGGCATTGGTGTACCAGCCCTCTAACATGTCGAGTCCTGAAAAGAGCATAGAAACTACACCTCAGGTTGATGATCTCGATTCCAAGCCGCCATCATATAATAGGAGACAAGAGATGGGGCATCAGCCATTTCACGATATGGTCAACACGTTACAGCCGGTAATTCAAATTAATGCAATAATGTTATTGGTTATAAACCTTAATTAATAATATTAATGTAAAGAATATGAAATAAATAATGGATTTTAAAATAGCATTCGTATCTAAATGCTCAAGCGGAAATCTAAATTAACAAGTTTTTAGTTATTCGTTATTACATTATCTTATTACATGCATATATGATATTTCGCTCTGCTTCCCAACTAAACGCGGTGAAACAGCTCATGAGCAATGCATACGAGTAAGTATAACTCTTCCTGTTTTGATTTTAACATCCTGAGGGGTATCACGATATCGTACCGGCAACAATTACTTTCGGAACATGTAGTTCCGTATCCTATTTTCGTATAACCTCAGTCCCGTTTTAGTTGTTTTTTTGTTCTGACGATATAGTAAATGTACTATGTTATTGTGAAATCTATAAGTTTCCTTGAAATAAGATTTTCAAACAAATTAAAATTTTGGAAATAGCTTAGTTTACGTGGCACTTTTTCTTTTCATACCATGCACATCTGAAGCGGTTTAAATAAGTAAAAAGTATTTAAATAACCCCACAGTACCTTAACTTTCAAAATAGCACTGCAACGCATGTTTCGATAAATTATGCGAAACTATGAACTCGCAGATTAACGTATTTTACGAAATTAAAACTTTTGCAGTAAATCTCTCGCATTTTTAATGATAAATTAAAACGCAGATATTTTAAGGGTTTATTTTTATTTCAAAAATATATTTTACATAATACATTGTATACTAATAATTTCAATGACAATGTCATGATGTTTGTATCAATCACCAATTACCATCTTTGACTAATAATTATAAATGATTGCTTTTCTTTTTGTTTTTTCTTTGTTGAATTATACATTAATATTGAATCATTTATATTTTATTAAATTGCAACTCAATATTGGTAGTGTTCATTTCTTACATCGCATTAATCAAGTTAATTAACTTGAGTTTCAACGAATGTTGTTGAAATATTGGTCGAAAACAGACAGATACAGTTTATCATGTATCACCAAATGAAACTTACAGTGTGGTATATATTACTTTTTCAGATACCGATGAAGTAGAGTGACATCACAGATACCAGTGTATTACCTGGAAATGTTGTAGAAAAACTGTTCGGAGATAATTAAGTATGATAGTACAATTTGGGATTGAGAATTGATTGACTTAATAGATATGCAATTTCCAGCATATAATATGGTCATAATGTGTTGAATTCAATTGCTTCTGAGGTAAAGATCTGAATGGACGTGTAAGGTAGTCATTTATACTGTCAATTATTTAATTTTTGCGTTAACTTTATATCTTGAACTATGTGGTAATAGTTTGCTTGCTTGTTTTTTAATTTGTGATTGAGAGGATGCTACTTAAATATTTCCAGGATTAAGTTTGAAATTCAGATGCGCGAAAAATCAAATTAAGCACATTACTTTGCTTGCATATCAATGCAACAATAATGTTCTCGTGAAAAAAAAGCGATTTACAGCATTGTATTCGGAGAACAAATTTCAGATCAAGCTACTAACTAAAACTGACGGGAATATGAAATGAGTACTCAGTACATTATTTTTGATGAACTGATGAAATATTGTCGCAAATGTATTGTCGATTCATTCATTGTTACCAGTGTGTTTGCTCGAAATTATTACATATAGCAAATATCTGGCGAGAGTTGTGAGGTCATAGCTTTGCTCCTTGTGACGTGAAGTAGTGGGTAGAATTATATGTGTTTCATATCAAAATGTGATTTGTAAATTGTTTTGCATTGTAGAAAGAGTATATGACAGAAATAAAAACATTAAAAAATGTTTACTTTTATAAGGTTTTATTTAGATTGTGTGTTTTAATATGGTTGTATGTACATTGTAAATATTTTTTTAATTCTTTTAATGTTTTGTTTTAATTGTTGTTTGATTTTTAGTACGTCAACATGTTATGCTTTTTAAGACAATGAGTAATTTGTATTTGATTTAATGTATACTTTGTGACGATTTAATCACTTTGAATAACATTATGTGTATTTAATACGCTTGTTTGAAAAAGAAAGTGTAATGATTATGCTTTTTCAATATTATTTTATTATATTTGAGTTTAAGGACATCTTGCTCGGTTTTTTTTTTATCTTATTCTTGTGCGTTTATCAAAATACATATGAAGATCTGTTGGTAATATGAAATATATAAGTTTATGATATTTCCTTATTTGATCTGATGAATAGCATAATCTCATCATGCAATTTTCTACATCATGCAATTTTATAACAATGTGTATCAAGTTGTTTAATTTTATGCAATTTTTAATTATACAAATGTGAATATATATAATTAAAAGAACAGATACTGGTTGAAGATGCATAATATTTAATTTAGTTTTGTTTATACTTACAAGTTTTGATGTTTTGATATGAAAGTGTTAACATATGACAGATATATGAAATAGAATTTTGCGCATTTTAGAGACAAATTTTACAACAGTAAAATTCGATAAATTGGATCGTAAATTCAGGTAAAATATAACAGGATTTCCGGTTTTCATAAAGTCACTGTTGAGTCCACTGAAATAAGAATACTTATGAAATTAAAGGATTATATTTGTTTGTAACAAACGCATTACAATTCAGGTGAATTAAGTGGTGGTTTAACATGTTAACATTGTTCATACATAGCAGAGGGAAGCCACCTTTCAATATGTAAAACATTCCTGACCTTTTGTAGCCTATTACAATATTCTGGACACTTAACGAATGATTTGGTTTAGATCTGTGACATATACATCTTCTAAATTTCTTTAATATATATTATATAATTTTTATAGTGGCCTTCTTATTGAGTCCTTGACGACATTATCCATTTTCCGTTTATCGCTAGATTTGACATTTTGTGAAGTAAAATAAATAATTAAGTCATTTTAAGAGTTTTCGACGAAATTATGTGTTATTATTAAGTTAATGACTTAGTAATTATAGTTAGGATCCCTGTCCTGCTGCAAGCAAGCTCTAAACGATTCCACTGTAGGTTTTTCTTACATACAGAAACTTTCCCCTAATTTTGTTTTTTGGTGTAATTGAAGCGCGACTGCACCAGATTTTCGCTCAGTTGCTTGTAGTTTACGTTTTGTTTATTTCATCCTGATTGTTTTATTAAAAATTCAAAGGTACGTTTTTCTTTTCAGAAATGATTTATTAAAACTTTTGTCAATAACATAAGGATTTTCAATTCGTTGAATGAGTTGTCTATCTTTACTGCTGCATGAATACCAATCTCAATCGTGCTTGGATATTTAAAGCATAAAGCATTTAGACGTGTACAGGTTGAAATTATGTTAAGCATTTAATTAATGATTAACTTATGAATGAAATTAAATCAATTAAATACAAGTTATTGCTAAATAAAATGGTTAAAATTAAAGAATATGGTTTTGTTTATCTTTGTCCTGGTGTTGCTAAACGTAAAGACGCCCGTTATGATTAGATGCTGTCTCTAATGGACGCTTGAACGGATGGACTGATATACAGAGTTTAATCTGCTTTTATATCTGCAATAACGCTATAAACACAGCGTCATGATATGTTCACCATATAAACAGTCTTTGTCTTTACCTAAAGTGTCCTTGCACGGGGCAGACGAGCTTATCTCTTAATGAGAACAAATCGGACGTTGGAAACGAAACGGTAAGATGATAAAGCTCCGCGACTGAAAGCTATTAGAGAGTCAAAGATGTTGTTCAAATAGGGACATTTGGTTATTAATTGATCGATAACTTTAAAACTTTGTGTTTATATATTTCAATTACCCGGCTCAACTCAAGATTATGTATATACACATGCAGTTGGTCCCACCACTTACAGTGCAATTTAGTACATACTTTACAATGGAATAGGAAAATGTAAGAGTTCATTATCTGAAATGACTTGAATGTATTTGATAATAATACGGGATTTAGAAACAATTTGTCCTCGACGCATTACTTATAATTATGCAACACTTTTTTCCAACTTATACTAATCACTCTTGTTGGCCTGGATGTTGGCGCGCAGGAGGCCTTTCTGTGGGAGGAAACCGGATAACCTGGAGAAAACCCACGTGATCGGACAGGAAACCACATACCTTTTCACGTCTGATCGGGGAATCGAACCACCGTGCTTTGGTGAAAGGCAGGATCGGTATCCACTGCGCCACCCGACCACTCTAAATGGATCTTACATCAGTATGATTGCTAATACAAGTTATATTTTTGCGAAATTAAACTAGTACTTATTCAACTCCATTACAACTAATCTACCCACAACATTATTATTACTACAACAACATGAAATACAACCAAACCTACTAAACACATACATACTACAATTAAATCTATCACTGACCCACCTGTATTCAATATGACACGTTTTTATACGATGTGTAGCTCAACTACTATTTATTTAAATACTTTTGTAGTGTCATGACCCGTGTTATCTGTTACTAGATTAGTGCGATAATGTCAAGTTAGAAAGGTACAGAGGTGTAGTATATCTAATAGCTTTATAGCTGTGTAGAGTGGATTGCATTTATATCTGTATCCAATTTTATCTTCCTTTAACTTATGTGCAATCATCTTCATGAATATAGCTGACATAATGTACTAATGATTTTGTGTTTTGGAACCATTGAGTTAAACAGAATGGTAATATTAATGTTTTTAAACCGTAAAAATGAGAACGATATTTAGCATATTTCTAATAAATTAGTAATATGAAAGATAAAAATACAAAGCAGAATTATGTATGTGATAATTTTATATTTCTAGTTATATGGTGTGAGGAAGGTAATATGTGAAAATAATATATTTCTAGTAATATGGTGTAGGGAAGGTATGACGTGACTATTATATATTTCTAGTAATATGGTGTATGGAAGGTATGATGTGATAATTATATATTTCTAGTAATATGGTGTAGGGAAAGTATGATGTGATTATTATATCTTTCTAGTATTATGGTGTAGGGAAAGTATGATGTGATTATTATATCTTTCTAGTAATATATTGTAGGGAAGGTATGATGTGATAGTTATATATTTCTAGTATTATATCTTTCTAGTAATATGGTGTAGGGAAGGTATGATGTGATTGTTACATATTTCTAGTAATGTGATTTGGGCAAAACAGGATAGAATAAAATCAAATTTAAAAAGATCATAGGAAGGTGACATGATAGCAATATGATAGAACCAAGTGCCTGTCATCGGATGTAAATATTAATTAGTTGTTTTACATTTCTTACGACAGCAACAACAGTTTAAAGGCATGATGAAGTTAAAGTATAAACAGTGTCCTGCGCTATCTCAATATACAGAAGTGCTACTAGATTACTGTGCACATTTTACACGTTTCTCGTAACACGTGGGTTTTATAACCTTGACCTTTAGTATCCCCGATTCCTTAATTGGTGAAATGATCATATGACTTTAACTATAGTATTTCTGCATCGACGTTCTAAGGGTTGTTTCTAACTTCGTATTTCAAGTTATTATTCAAAACGTTCGAATTATATCTTTGTTGAAAATTATAAACAGAAGAGTAATCAAGATCACCCTTTCAAAAAAAACTGGAGATGAAATCATGTAATTTGCATAGATAAGCGTTATAATCGTTACTCGAACAACATGTTCACTCCTTAATCATATCATGGATCAATTTTTAAAACTATTACGCCACTAAGGATAAAAAACAATGAAAGAGTATGATCTCATGATCGATAGAGCAATCTCATATTTAAAAGGTCGATTAATACTGACGTAGCAGTGTGATCTTAACAAACATTATAACATGTCCTTTACCAGTTAAACGTTATAAATACCGTATAACAGAGTATTTCCGCCGGGACGATATTTTCACGATTTTGCGTGTTTGAAAATGTATTTTATCACACATGCTTATAGTTTTGTTGATGATGTTATAAAGCCTATTCCTATAACAACTTGACAGCTTGACATATGCCAACTGTCCCGTCCTTTCGCGAAAATTAGTTCACTCACATGTCTAGTTCGCGGAATAATGATTTGTGTAAATTTGATTATCTCATTATTGGTCAGAATCGCGAAAATTTAAACCCGCGTCAATAACCCGCTATGCGGTATAACAAGAACCTGTTTATTAGAAATATTGATATTTATCTGAAACAAAAATGTAATTTGCCTATATAATACCTGTTGTTATCGTTAAATAAGCACTTCATGCACCCACCGTGCTAAGGATGAAGGACTTACGCAATGATCTTGTCTGAGTATCATATCATATTTAAGTTAGCTACGCCCTTATTTGGGCATGAATGTCGATACCATATCTATTGATTAAATAGTCATACAATACAAGAGGTTCTCAGCGGGGAAAGTATCCAAACAAAGCAGCCAATTACATTTCTCGCATCAGAAACATTGATATTGCAAATTTATCATTAGCTACAGAATTAACGCATACCTATGTACATAAATATCGATATTGTATAGGTTATACATGTATGCGACAACAATACCACAGCATCAAAAACAAGAACAAAATCAAGTCTGAGAGCCAACTTGAATGACAATAGCGATACAATTTACATATACCTACGACATCTTGGCAACGAAACTAGGAAGGAACCATGAAACTATATTGACTCTGCATGATGTAATTTAGAAAGAATATTTTTTATTGATGATTTCATGTGAGTGTGATGATGCACACAGGTATATGTTAACACAGTAAATCATTCATTAATTACCCACCAGAGATTACTGTTTTCCCAGAGAACAACCTTCATTTTCATCGAAAATTAAAACGCAGAATTTGATACATCTTTTATTCCAAAGTCATGCACTCTGAGGACTAAATATTTCCTGCACAACCAAGAACACCTATCAAAACGGGTCCTGTCAAATATTAGAATAAACGATCTAAGATATAGTTGTCAACTTATGTAATTAAATGTCGGATTGTAATCATGCACAGTTTCCATATCAGAGAAATATACACTAATATCTTCTAGAACATTCTTATTACAGAAACATAGTTTTATAAAATGCTTTCTTGTATGGAAAAATATATGATTTAAATCTACAAATTTCCATTCGCAATATACAGAATGTGCAAGAAATATTTACTTAACTTCAAAAAATGTGCAAGACTTAATATACTTACAAAACAGGCGATAAGTACATACTTCAATTTGCTCTGCATTACCACTATATAACATTACCAAACAAAATAGAATGATATTAGATCATAGTTCAGACATTATTCCCATTGGTGTAGTGATATGAAGAACAATTTCGTGACGTCGTGACTAAATGACGTCGTTTTGACCGACGTCACTATATTAAGTGTATTATTGACGTCACGAAAACAATTGTCGCAATACGCATTCCTCGTGGTAACCAATCCGTGCTACCGGATTAAAAACCCAATTGATCAATGTAACTCGCAACAATGTATGTAGTTATATTGTATATAATGTGAATATCCTCACGGTGGAATATATTGGTTAATGTTTTGAAATTAAATTGATCATTTCGTGTTTATTTTCACGAACTATATGTTTTGCCTGGAACGGTCGCGTGTACTCGTGACGTCACAAGAACAGGTCCCATTGACAGACAGCGCGAAATTTGACTTTAAAATGCGCTAACAGGTTGGAAATATAAGAAAAACCTAAATCAAAAACGGAAATATAAGTATTAAACTGCCTTCTTTGGAAACTTATTCTCCTATAATTCTCACAGGATTGCAGACAAATTGAAAAACGCGGGTAATAAGCCAACTACATCACATTATCTAAGGCTTTTGGTTACTAACTTGTTTTAACTCATTAATAAAAATAATATTTAAAGAAGCTTGAGAATAATTACCCATTTTGTTGCATTTGCACAAACATACTAATATCACGGTATATTTCCCCTGTTGTGTACCTAGATGAAGCTATACTCTCTGATAACGATGAACGAACAAGTACAGATATGATTCATACAATCTTGACGATACGTTTACCTGAACAAGACTGTCGTACAGAGTTGTAAATTTCAAAGGTATTTGTATTTTTAGTCGAGTTCCGAGGAATATTACACCATTAACAGAACTGACCGGGAGGACTTCGCAATGAAAAGTAACTTATTTTTATCTTTATCATGACGAGTTCAATTTCGCTACATCTGTACTCAAGGTGACAGTTCGTAAGATTAAATGTTTTATTTAAAGATAAAAGGCAATGAAACATAGCACAAAAAGGAACAGAGGAAACTATAAGCAAAGGGCAACCGATATAAAAGATATAAATCGATAATGCTCTTTAGGGATAAGAGTTTCACCTATACATTAAAACTTTTCGAACTCAATGTCTTACAAAACATTTCTTAATGGACGGTATTCGTCTCATTCCTAAGGAATACTAGTGTTTTGTCGAAACTTTTATCCACTTCAGGGAGAGTTAAGGCAAACATCTACAAGAGAGGGAAGAAACTTAAGTTATAAATCATGAAACTCGCTTAGGAATCTTCTGCCGAGGATTGAGATACCCAATAAAACCTCGAGGGGTGAATGTTATTTCTATTAACACTGCCGATCATTTCATACATAAAAGGAGCATTGTCCCAACTGCTTTAGTGTATTTTCGAAGTGACGTTAATGCAATCATGACGTGAGATAATTGTATTGATGACGACATGTCATGCAATTGTTATGACTGGGGAATAACTGCGTCTAAACACTAGGGTGAGGCAAGGATATCGCACACCTCTCTGGGGTAGGATATAGAAAAGAACATGTGTATCCAAGAGGTGATATGCTGAATGTCTAGCTAGAGTTGTGGAATCACACAACGTTACACGATGTGCGGTGTGTGCACCATGTGCAAACGATGAAAATCTGTGCGTTAATAGCATATGCAAAATTGTGCGATAACTATCGCACAGTTGTTCGATATAGGTATCTAGGTTTGTATACATATATATTTAAGGAATGGCGGGTCAATAGATACACATGATTATCTAATTATTCAGCAGTAATGGAAACATCACGAACACAAACTGTTTTGAAACGACCTCAATCGACACGTGTGTAGATATACGGTCATTCATATACGTACTTTACTTGCAAATAAATTGTAAACAAAACCGTCTTACCTGTTACCAGTTACCTGTTAATTACCAGGTACCAACTTCATATTTTGTATCACTAGTCCACCGTGAAGGAGGTGTGAAATTTTCCACACAAAGCCTTCCGGATTCTTTTTCATTCCTGAACATCAATCAATCGATCTTACCATTTGGCACTTATGTGCACGTTTTGTTGCACAGTTGTCCGCACTTTGTGCGCGTGATGAGCTGACGAGTTATGCAAGATGTGGGCACGGTAACTTTGGTGCATTGTGCGATCACACAATTGTATTGACTATTTTGACTAACATTTGTTTGTCCGGTCTCTAAGGCGGAGAACAGTGTTAGATACTTTAATGCCCAAGGGTGTAAGAGAGGAATTCTACCCCAGGGCTTTCATATTGGGTAAAACCCGAGTCTTGCCTTAGATAAATGACGTCCATCTTTTACAGCCTTAAGTATTGTTGTTTTAACCATAGCTAGCGAGTCATGATTAAGTTGTTGAATAATTATACTCCATATTTATTGTAGGATTTAATCTAATTAAGTTTTGTTATTATCTTTTTAGGTCAACTTCGTGCAATGTTGTATTTTATGTGTAAGTAATGTTTTAAATACTTAATAAGTCCCTCAAACAACTTTGGTAACTATTTGCTTGGTACGTTTCTAAACATGACTGATGTTCTTCATTTTTTCTTCCTGTTGCTATTTTCCTCTCGCCAAACAGTTTCCGGACATATTCTAAAAAACATATACCGACCAAATAATAACGCAACTCCATATGATCGGTCCCTCTATATGTCTGATTTTATTAAGAAAAATAATGTAAATGTATTTTGACATTTCAAAAGCCTCTCGATGCATCATGTGTGACTACAGGGGATATATTGGAAACTATTGTAACTATGCCCGTTACAATAAGAACTTGCTTCTTTCGATTTCGAACTGTAAATCATGTGTGACATTTGCAACCACCAATGCAATAAACCTTATATGAAGCATGGAAATTAACCGTATGATCTATATTAAAGTTTATAAATATTTCTTATATATTTTACTATATATTTATCAATTCATTTTATTTTGAAAATCTGCTTTACACTTACGTAATGACAACACCACGTGATCACTAAGACAAATGTAAAACCAATATCACAATTCCCTCCATATCAGAGCTAACAAATTGGAAGGTATGGTAGTTTGCACAATAAAGCATCATTGTGTTTACAGAAATAGCTACTAATCTTCTACCAGTCAGTGACACAACTGATACAAAGTTAGCGCTCGGACTCAATATATATTGCGTGTTCCCATAAAAATACTTTCAAGGAAAGAATCGATATTAACAAAAAAGAGAAATACATTGTTAACATTGGAGATTGTCACTCTCCCCTGTAATACATAAGTAATAATTTCCTTTACTGTATTAGGCTAATGCTATTGTTTCAGTAAACAATGGACAATGCATTTAACAGCTATAAGTGTTCAGCTTGCAATTCTATTCTGAAATTGTTTAAGTTTTGTTTCAGCATAAAAGTTTGCCCTTCATTACACAATCCCAGCTATTGGATTATATGATATCATGATACGGATGAGATCAATCAATTTTGTTTCAAGTTGTAGGCCTGGTAGTCTTGATTGTCACGGAAGCCACAACGATTGAAGATCTGGGTAAGCTTATATAATCTTTGTTTTTTGTCAAACTGCCTTATGTATGTATCCTTTGATGGGTACTTGTATAGCCTCTACCTTGATATATACCCGTTGGCATTTTTATCTTCTAATTTCCTAACTGGTGTCAGCTACAGATAAGTATTAGTTTTTCCTTCCACCTCAATTATTTATATCAGACTACTTCATCAATATTTTAATGAAACCTAGTAAGTGTAATCCTAATACAATTTAATCGGTTTTCATAGCACATTTTATCATAATGTGACAATTATCTCTTTTGTATATTTGTTTTCGCTTTTTCTCATAATATCATTTATTAATCACTCGCCAATAATCGCCTTTAGTCTTGATTGATTTTATCTAAAATCTATGCGATTAAGAGGTTGATTTTGAAATTACCTGATGGCGAAGTTTATTGCTTAGAACTCATTAGCATTCAAAAACATAACCGGATGTAGTCGAAAGTTGTATTTTTTACATTTTAAAGTATTAAAACGTAGCTTTACCCTGTTTTGCTCAAAATGTTATGATTTTGAACGATTACTGATCGATCCTAAACTGTCAAAGTGGCATTTGGTGCAGTCAATCGTACTTGTTTGCATTCCTTACTGGCTTACTTGTTTGTTTTTAAAGTTTTTGTAATACTAAATGTAAAATAAGTCTGCAAGTACGGAGCATGAAGTATGAATCTCGGAAAAGATGGAACAATGTTATATTGTTTATGATTTTAGAAGTACAGTTAAGGAATCAAAATGCGTCAATCAGATTATAAATGGTACCGTTGCATCAAAATATTGATGTAAAAAAGGCACTGACTTACGTAAAAATGATACCTTAGCATTTTGTTTTCATATCTGTTAAAAAAAACCAATGTTTTCGCAAAACATGGTTAGTATATTTATACAATTTATCTTTCCACAGAACAATTAATAATGCTAAAATAAGTTATTTAAGTAAACAGTTCTATTTTACTTGCAACTTATACAAATGTACATTTTGCCGTACAGATATTAAATCAACATTCTGCTCTTAACGAATGAGCTCAGGATCTAAACATTGATTTACCACTCAACTGCGGAATGATCTGTGTGGTTTCCGGCGGTGTATGGTTATTTCACTCATCACTGCCTCCCCATTATACGTTGATAACACGATTGCTGAAAGACATTCCACCTCTCCAGACTTTCTAACATACTGCTACTTAATTGATGATCTATTTGTATATTGATTTGTTTTTTAATTCTGTGGCAAAATGTTTAGATAACAAATAACATCGATAGGAAAGATTGTAGTATGTATATATGTATAGGTTACGATATAATGTGAAAATTGGAGGGCGCGAGGGAGAATGTAGGGTACAAAAATAAAACCTGTCTAGTAAGTATGTTTATTTCGTTACAGGGCGACATGTATGATGCCTGTTCAAATGTTTGGGAATGATGATATTTGTAAAAATAAACACAAAAAAGCTCTGAATTAATGGATAAATTATTAAAACAGATTCGCTGAGGAAGGTTGTAGCACCATGTGGACATTAGCGTTTAAACAAGTAACGTCATAGAAAATGAGATATATAATTGAGGATGTTTATTGCATCGTGTATTAAAAGGAAGCAGAAGATGGCTGCTGGAAACCCCTACTCTATGGGCATTACTATTACTCATTTAGTTTGTAGCATTTGAAGGCATATAGCAAACAGGTCCTGTAGATAAACAGTGCAGTTTTAACCATTAATTATATTTAAATACAATGACGTGCTATTTATTTCTTAATCGGTTCATTTCTCATATAAATGTCTTAAACTTAAAATGAAGATAACCTGCACACTAACGGACGAATTTCAGTATGATATGTACAGCATAAATTCTTCTAGTGTTCACATTTCCGCATTTTTGGCAGGAAATTGAGTTGTTATTTTTCAATTACTGTTCTGAAATATATTTGAGAAATGCATCATGTTTATGTATACTCTTTGCTACCCATATTTAGTTAACTGTCACATGTTTGAGGTCATCGTGAGGTCTGTCCTATGTCACAGTCTAAAATTCTCAACATTTTCTTTTAAAACTATGGACAATGCACTTTTCGTAGGAAACTTCCAAGGTCAAAGACATGACAAAATTGTGAATTATATGGTTCTCATTTTCAAATGAATTGAAATAATGGAATGATATTTTGATGTTATAAACTTTAAAGGCATTGACCTTGTGCCAGTCAACACATTTAATCTTTTTTGTACCATATTTTCATTTTTAAGTTAAACGTGGCACACTTGTTTTAAGGATACCTACTACTTAAAGAATTAGTAATACTTATTATATTAGGCTACATATGTATGCAACATAATTGTAGTATTAAGCCACTATATAATTATGTCCATGGCATTTATTGATATACTTTTGTTGGAAATATTCAATTATTACGAAAAAAGTGATGTTCATGATCCAACTATTTAAGTTATTGATTTAGTAAGATGATAAAAGTAAAATAAAACCTGGATTAGACAAATCTATACATGCTCCATATATCTATTTTCAGAAGGATACTGCAATTGCAGTGATTGGACAACAGGAAGTGAAACGACGATAGCTTCAACGACAACAACTACACCGACGACAACATCACCGACGACAACTACACCGACGACAACTACACCGATAACTACACCGATGACAACTACACCGACGACAACTACACCGACGACAACCACACCGACGACAACTACACCGACGACAACTACACCGACGACAACTAAACCGACGATAACTACACCACCGACAACTACACCGACGACAACTAAACCGACGACAACTAAACCAACGACAACTACACCGACGACAACTAAACCGACGATAACTACACCAACGACAACTACACCGACGACAACTAAACCGACGACAACTACACCGACGATAACTACACCGATAACTACACCGACGACAACTACACCGACGACAACTACACCGACGACAACTGCACCGACGACAACCACACCAACGACAACCACACCAACGACAACTACACCGACGACAACTGCACCGACGACAACTAAACCAACGACAACTATACCGACGACAACTAAACAGACGACAACTACACCAACGACAACTTCACCGACGACAACAATACCGACAACAACTACATCGACAACAACTTCAACGGCATCACTTGCAACGGCGGCAGTATCACCGCCTATTTCAAAACGGAAAGGGAGAAATATTACAAGTAATACAACTTTAGTATCTGTAAAGACAGTCGCAACAGCAACGACAACAGCTAGAAGTACTAAAATCGATTGTAGGGAACGGTGTAGAAAGTCTTTCAACTCTAATCCGCCACCAATAATATCACATAGCTCAACCGAACATTCAGCTACACCTCAGCCAACAAAATATCCGTCTCATCCACCGGGTAAGCATTATATTTCCGTTGTTTTAATCAAATTGATCTTCAATTTGATTGTATCTTTGTTAATTCTACGGTTCGCTTCGCCGTAAGAACTTCTAGAGAATATAATTGGTTTTATTGATTAAACTGCTTAAATAGCAATTTTTTTTGCTTGTCTACTCTATACATTAAAACTGAACTAAAATGATTATGATTCTTTTTGAAAATGAAGGCAATATTTATCTTTACGATCACCAACACCATGAACTTATAGTTCGACCACAATGACCCGTCGTGTTGACTTTTGATTACCGTACTGATAACAGGCAAATCAATACTCAGATAAGTAGTTTCAAAAATGCACAATTTGTTTATGAGCAATGACTTAATAGTTATCAGTTTCAGCAGTATTTATCTTTATTGATGATTTTTTTTTCATTTCTTCACTGTTTGTACTACTTTTTCATACAATTTCATTCCATTATGATCAACCATCGTCGCTTTATATAAACAAAATCACCTGTATATTCGATTAATTATGAAGACCATTTTATATATCGGTTAAAGTGACAACAGGTATTAGTACGTGTTAACTTTGCTCGTTATACCTGAACAACAATGAAAAGGTTGGTAATCCTGTACCAATAATGTGGTCAGTATGAAAAATCAAAGGAAAAGTCAACACGACAGGTCATTTGTGCCTGACAATACTGACTTACGTGACATTTCGACATAGTTTGTTGTTTTGATGCTAAATATAGTTTCGGATCGTTCATTTCTAGTCGGGTCACACATACGTCATATCTTATATTTAATTGTTTCTTTTTGGTTATCATTTGTATTTCACGAATACGGCAGTATACCTATATGTTACAGGTTTTTTTGAAGTGAAATTATGAACATATTACTACATAAACAAGATATGGGCTTAGTTTCATTTTTCAATAAGGTCAAGCTTGAAAAAGACGCTGTAAACTATTTTGAATTGGCTGCACAACGCCATTTTGACGTTTTCTATTATTGGATTATATTTGCTAACAGACTTTCTTTATTTCCTCCTTGTGGTAGAGAATGTACATGGATCATGCCTTATCTTGTGCTTACATCAAATGTAGAATATACATTGTATACATAATCATAGTAAATGTTCATCTCTGAGATCATTACAGGTATCAGATCGGCAATATTCATCATCAGTAGGGCCCACCTGTCTCGATTCAGTTGAATATCGTTTAAACTTCCGAGTACATATTGACACTGTCTTTCATCTGGCAGGTGATCAAATTTAACATAATCTGATACGTCTAAGAAATTGACTAAAAAGACAGTCCGCAAGTGACATCACCAACCACAACCTAACATTTACAAAAGCTTATATTCAGTGTTGAGGACAGTCAACTGACGTTTAAAACCCAGAACAAACGTATATATGGCAACTCAATCTAATCGTCAGTATTACACAAATTGTAGATAGGTAAAATCTGCTCACCTAAATATACATAATGAAAGATATAAACATTGTATTTCCTTTAAAAATAGCCTGCATTTTTTTGTATTTAACTTCTACTCTTGAACTCCGTCAAGTTAGAAGATGAAAACACCACTGAATAAAAACAATATCCGGAGCCTTGATTAAATCAAAGGAATAATTATATGTTAGCTAGGAAACACGTTGTGATATGCAGAAGGAGTGAATTGAAAACTAACGTCTATTCATAATCAGTTATCCTAACAGAGGAAATGGAAGTATTAACCTAAAAACCACAGAGATCACATGAATAGATTATGGTATTTTAACATATTTTTGTGCATATTTGCATAAGGGATGGCGGGTGACATCGATAAAACAGAGTTTCTTACCCTTCCGAAAAAAACTGTTTCATTCTTCTTGTACTTTATTTCCCCTTACTTTCATCGATGTTTAGTTCTACTTTCGGTTTTGTTGACACTTTGGTATGCTCTTGTTGTTGTTCATCTGTCTGTTTAAAAGAGACAAATACTCGATTCTATGGCTTAATATATTTAGATATAGATGATTGTAGAGTTTTGAAGACGGCTTTGATATTTCAGCAACAGCAACTTCAACGATGCTAACTTCAACAACAACAACTTCAACGATCACACCTACACCGAAGATAGCTACACCGAATACAACTACACCACCAACTCCACCGACACCAACTTCAACGATCACAACCGAAAATAACTACACCGACAACAACGACACAACCACACAACCAACTACAGAACCACCAACTACAGAACCAACTACACCACAACCAACTACAGAACCAACTACACCAACAACTACACCACCACCAACTACACCAACAACTACACCAACAACTACACCAACAACTACACCAACAACACCACAACCAACTACACCACAACCAACAACACCACAACCAACTACACCACAACCAACAACACCACAACCAACTACACCACAACCAACTACATCACAACCAACTACACCAACAACTACACCACAACCAACTACACCACAACCAACAACACCACAACCAACAACACCACAACCAACAACACCACAACCAACAACACCACAACCAACAACACCAACAACAACACCACAACCAACAACACCACAACCAACAACACCAACAACAACACCACAACCAACAACACCACAACCAACAACACCAACAACTACACCACAACCAACTACATCACAACCAACTACACCAACAACAACACCACCACCAACTACACCACAACCAACAACACCACAACCAACTCCACCAACAACTACACCACAACCAACTACATCACAACCAACTCCACCAACAACTACACCACAACCAACTACACCAACCCCAACTACCCCAACAACTACACCACAACCAACTACACCAACAACAACACCACAACCAACTACACCACAACAAACAACACCACAACCAACTACACAACAACCAACTACAGAACCAACTACACCAACAAATACACCACCACCAACTACACCAACAACTACACCACCAACTACACCAACAACTACACCACCACCAACTACCCCAACAACTACACCAACAACTACACCAACACCACCACAACCAACTACACCACAACCAACACCACCACAACCAACTCCACAACCAACTACACCACAACCAACAACCCCACAACCAACTACCCCCACAACTACACCACAACCAACAACACCACAACCAACAACACCACAACCAACAACACCACAACCAACAACACCAACAACTACACCACAACCAACTACACCAACCCCAACTACCCCAACAACTACACCACAACCAACTACACCAACAACTACCCCACAACCAACTACACCACAACCAACTACACCACAACCAACTACAGAACCAACTACACCAACAACTTCACCAACAACTACACTAAAACCATCTAAACCATCAACTACACCACCAACTACACCACAACCAACTACACCACAACCAACTACACTAAAACCAACTACATCGACAACAACTACACAACCAAATGCATCGACAACAACTACACCACCAACTACAATTTCAACAGCAACATCTTCACCTAAGCCAACAACATATCCGTCCCATGAGCCAGGTAGGCAACATATTTCCGTTGTTTAATCAAATTGCTGTTCAATTTGAGTTTTATTTGTTAATTTTAGGTCAACTTCGACCATAAGAAGAATATAGTATAGAGAATTTAATTGTTTATATTGAACAAACTGCTTAAAAAGCTTACATGTGTCTATACATTAAAATGAACATTAAGATATATAGATTTGTTGGTTACTTTGACATAAGATGCTCATATAACTAACGAATTCATTACCTTCGGTATTCAGTAGTATACTAGAATAATGAAATTAGTTCAATATTTAATATTATTGACGAACATTAGGTATATATTGTACAATCGTAGATAGATTAACGAACACGCTCTCATCATGTATATATATGTATTTGACATGACTACGATTGTTTTAGCAGCGTGAAATACCTTATAATCGTTTTTATTTATTCGAAACAAACCCATTTAACTCTCAACGTACCCAAACAATTTCCTTTCTTTCCCTATGCTTTACTTACAAATAATGTTTGCGTCCTCACATTGCCAAACTCATTGATGGAATTGGTAAGTAATTTGTTTTTATATGCATTTTATATTGGAGATATACCGGTAAGTGATTTCTTTTTCATTTCACTTAAAATGCAGACATTAACACCAATTAAAAAAACGGACAAGAACGGTAAGCTAGCGATACTACGCCATAAAATGTGCGGAAACAGAATACAATTATAAGTTGCCATACAATGATTACATATAGATGTGTAAAAGTGTTTGTTTGTTTGTTTGTTTGTGCTTACGCCCTATTAACAGCTATGGTCATTTAGGGACGTGCCATGTTTTGTTGGTGGAGGAAAGCCTGTATTCCCGGAGAAAAACCACCGGCCTACGGTCAGTACCTGGCGACAGCCCCACGTAGGTCTCAAACTCGCGACCATGTAGTGGAAGGCTGGTGGTAGCAGATGGTGTCAGACGAAGCGTATTGAAGTTTATAATTAGTGTGCTTAATGGGAAAACAATGAACGTAGTGCCAAGTGTGTTAGAAGTGGGAAGGAACGTTTTTTTTTGTGTCTCTATTGGCAAAAAGAACATGACATTAGGTTTAAACTCTCGACCTATCGTTCTCAGCTCTACACCAAATGTCATGTCCTAATTGTAATATAGACCCTAAAATGCACACTATTCCCTTATTCGATAACTCCATGCGTACAACAACGTCAAAAAACAGGCAATAACGATCAATGAAATATTCGAAATGAAATTGTGATTACTGTTAAAGTGTAAAAATGTTGTGTTTCAGAGAGAAATGAAATGTAAAGCTTACCCACCAGTGAAAAAACAGTGATTTACAGATACAGTGCAAAACAATTAAGTCCAAACGCAGTAAAAACGTAAATCTTACAAATGTCTAGATTTGGGAGAGGACGAGCTGTTGCTCTAATTTTTCAAGGTCAATTACAAGGTAGTATCGCCGAGCAGTTTGGTGTTCAGGCGTCATCTATTTCGAATAAATTAAAAATGCACGCTGTAAGGAAAATGACCTTAGGCCCAATAAGCGATTAACAGACCAAACATAAATGGATGGCCACGCGTAACGTCGCGACATCTCAGAAACCATCTTCAAACGACAACAGAAACTTCGGACAATATCAATGGTAATCATGGACTTTAAGTGTGCCCGAGAACTGTCCGAAATCGGTTGTGCGTTTTCAGCTTAAAGCGACGCCGTCCAAACGTTATACCGCAAATTAATCAAAGGCTATATCAACGCCGTATGCAGTGTTGCCGTGTACATGCTCGAAATGTGTATAGCTTGACTGATTGGATGCGTGTCTCGTTGTACGGTTTTCTGGTCCGATAGCCGCTCACATGTCATCCGACGTCGCGGTGAATGAGATGCCTATGCAAGCGGTAGGGAAAATGAACAATCCGGAGGAGAGATGATTTGGTTTGTGGAGGTAGTTCTCATGGTGTTAAAACCCCCTTAGCTGTCATCCAGGGCAATCTCACCGCTGTTAACTTGTCAAGCATATATATTTTCATTTACGAAACGAGCTATACAAGTAAACACTGTTTTAGCGCAGATGTATTCCCTAGTTTGTCAGCTATTTAGGATAGACTCAAAGCTATCTAGCTTAATCCAATGGGTATCTATGTTTATTTTAGCAAAGGTTCAATCGGATAAACCTCCGGTTTAAATATAGCACCGACTCCATCATTTAACGTCCACGACTAACGGAAGATTATTCAACTTGTTCGGTGCGTGTTGGAAACAATTTTCCGTTAAAAGTTGATATTGACAAGACACGGACGGCAATGGTAAATGGTACGTATGAATATATTCCTTCCCAGTCCATCCATTGTCCAAATATATAACGAAAATAAATGCTGTCATTTATTTCTGTCCCTCCTTTTGTGTCTGTGTTTTTAAATTTCCTGTTGTTGCCTTTTTATCGATTTGGATTTCCTATTTTGGCATACGATGTCGGCGCTATTGTGTATCAAGTATATGGAGTATTCACCGGTTACATGTCTGTTCGTTTGATTTTACATTTTGTATTGTTTTACAACCAGCACATTTTAAATTTAATTTGTCGGTTACATTGTTTGTGAAGCGCTTCCTGATGTGTCTGTTATAGCTTGTCAATAGGTTTTTTATCAAATACATTCGAAGCTAGTATCGAAAGTGTAATATAACATTGCCATTTATTCAATATCTCTACTAATATATGTTATTATTTATACCTGACATAAAATTGTATCAGTAATCTTAAGATGTAATGGTAATTATTGTTGTTGAATATTATCTTTTAAAATAAATAAGCATTCTGACAAAAATATTCTATATATACCTAGTTTTTATACCTTATTAATTAATTATCTTTTGTTTTATTTCTAGCAACAACAAGAGTATTCACGGCACCATGTAAAGCGTTCCAAGTCAACTGATCACACGATACAGGGAAGTTTGTTTGCAGCCATAAATGTAATACAAATAACATATGCTCTAAGAACGGAGAATGCTTTGTGGACACACAAGGAACCGTCAGATGCAGGTAAGGCGTGTTAAAGAGACTATTCAGTCAAATGACAACCTGAAAATCGAAACGATACTGAAAATATATATCCTCTAACGAATTTTAAAGTAGTTGATAATGACATGACCTGAAGGTAACGTTCAGTGCGGTCAGTTTCATTTTTTTGGGAATGCCGGTGATAAAAATTGCTACGACCCAAATAGCGCAATATCCGTGTCTTTCAGTGAAAAATAAACATGTACAGTACCACGCTGCTGACCGACAACTAAGTGTCAATTATGAGTCTGAGTTAACTAATACACTGTTTATCGATAGCAGGCATTATAAGTATCATAATATATAAATCTACTCATTTTTTTCTGATTTCATTAGAGAATGCACGCACTGAGAGGGTAACGCTGGAAAAAATCTAACCGCAGAAAATGCATTATCAATACAATGTAGGTTTAATGTGAAAAAGATTACTCACTTATTACGACGATTGAGATTGGAAGATGCTTTTGATTAAAAATAATGCCTGTACTTGTATTCCAAAGAAACTAAGTGAATAAAGCGAGAATGAACTTTTTCTCCTCGGCTGGCAAACATAGTTTACGGACAGCTGCCGCTAAAATGTATTTGAACAGTGGGAGATTTCTTCATTTCTGATTAAAAACACAAGGACTTGATCTTTTGTTACAGTTGTATTAGGACATGAACTAAAGTTTTCAGAGTGATTTGACATGTTTTAGGTGTTTAGATCAACTGTCGGTAGAAAAGCCAGCCCAAAAGCTGATATATATCAGAAGGGTGGAAAGCTGTCGATGTCGAAAAATCGACCCAACCTAATTTTCTTGCATTACATACTTCATTTCTAGGTGAAGTACAAAATGTTTAGTTCCGTTGGAAAGATGGATATTTTTTTTTAAAACCCTTCTTTATTTACGTCCAATGTATCTCGCGATACTTGATCTCCGTTGCTTCCCAAAATACACGCCATTTGCGAGTTTCAAAGTTTTTCGCAGTCATAGAGCCACTTTTTGCTTATTTGTGAGGTGAACGTCAGCCACGTGCCGACACCCATTGTGTGTTTGGCAGCCAATCAACACCACATGTTTCGGAAGTGGCTGCATTATGATGTTTTCTTGCAAAGGTGTGTCATTCAAATATATCATAAATGCCATACAAAACCAGTCCAATGCTTTATATCAGTTTACGAATTTACGTTTAAAGGTGAGAATGGTGACGTTCATCTACCTTTTATAGTGTAATAACGCTTCATGTCGTAGTTAATTTGTTATTCAAGACCTTGATCCGAATTTCATTTTTTCTGTGAAAGATGTCAATTATTGACGGTAAGTTTTATGGTCGTCATCATGTTTCTTACTAAGTGTATATTTCGCTAGCTAAGATGAATACGTTCCTCCATTTTTTTAGTGAAGTATTAATGAAATGTATATTCTTATTTTCAAAGATTGCACTATATAAAACATATTTACACAAACATGACATATGCATATCAATGAAGACTTTGGACAAGCTTTATGGTTCCAATAATAATATTATTTTGTGTCCTTGTTCCGTATGAAGGTCTATATCTGTTTACTTTGCTCATTAACGTGCCATAATGTTTCGTTGTCATTCCCCAGTTCTCTGAACACGTGACGTAATTTGGATTTGACTTTTATTTACATTCAGGTTGTCGTCGATGAAACACCTTCTGGCTTTCCTTGTATTTTTCAATGGTCACCATGTAAATCTTTTGTTTATATCTTTGCACCGGTTTTATCGATTTGTGTTTCAAATAACGGGTTTATTCCCGATTCTGTATTCTCGTGTTGTATTTTTTTTCGAACAGATGCCTAGAAGATTCCACGTATGTTTATAAAGGTGACACATGCGAAGAGAAGGTAATGGTTTTCTTTAGCGGGAAAAACACAGCCATCATAGGCGCCTCTGCAGGGGCTGTCACAGCATGTCTTCTTCTACTTTTTATCTTCCTGGGCGCTAGGTGGAGACCCAAACGAAATGGAAAAACTACTGAGAAATTATTAAAATATCAGATATTGGTGATAAGATGTTATTTATTAAAAAATAGCCCCATGCTAGTTTTTAGATACTGTTCGTCGAAATCAATATGTACGCTAAAGGAAGTAAATTTGGCAAATTCAAGTTCAAATTCAAGTTCAAGCCCATGGGCACATTTTAACAAATTGATAAAAATGTAGTTTTTTTTATTTAGAATGTCTGTTTCATATATTGTAATAGAGTAAATAACAAAAATGGAACTTGCATGCCATGTGTCGAAAGATTCACGGGTTATCCGAATCGAAATGTTGTGAATCATGTACATTATTACGTCAGGTCGGTATTTGTTTTGTCTGACTCGTTCAGTGAAATTTGAGAAATTAAAACAATCTATGCGGGACTATGCAAAAATCTTTAGAACAGTGGAATATGTTGTCATTTGTTTACTATATCCTACATAATGTGCGACCGCCTTTTGCTTCCAGTTCTTTTATTGTCGTTATGAATTAATTTGTTTTCCGGTCATTTTTTTACACTTAAAGTGAAAAGCTGTCCGATCCAGAAGAAGTCAGGAGGAGTAAATCAAAGATCAAGAGCTTGCCTATGGATGGTATGAGGAAGACCAACCATATGTACTGTCCCCATAGAAGTAACCACCAGTAAGAAAGACACGGTAACTACTACCCCGGGGAACGCTCGGACAGGGATAACATATACGAGGACGAGCTGGCTTATGATGACGGAAGGTACTACAGGGTGCTCAACGATCCCAAAAGTAGGTCAAAGGTCAGTTGTTTACTTATTTTTGATAATATCATTACCAAATGCCATTGCCCTGACCGTCCATTATATTTGTAGTCAAGATATGAATTAAATATTTATATATGATTGACACATACATTGATTTATCTCTCCTATATCATCTGCTATATGTAGACTTGGGAGTTATGCTCCTTATAATATATAATTTGCATCAATATTTTCTAACGAACCGTTTCATCTTTGTCTTTGTCATGTCAACCTAAGGAGAGAAATTATATAGGCCTAGCCTGCTGTTCAATCCTATTGTTTACTCAATAAAATATGATGAAATGAAATGGATGTGGCTAGAACTAAATGAAAAAAATCAGTGTATTTTCAAAGTGAAAAACTGCCCGACCCTGAAGAGATAAGGAAGGATAACTCCCAGATCGAGAACGTGCCGATGGATGGTATGGGGAAGACTAACCCGATGTACCGTCCACTTAACAGTTACCACCAGCAGGGAAGACACGATAAATACTACCCCGGGGAACGCTCGGACAGGGATAACATATACGAGGACGAGCTGGCTTATGATGAAGGAAGATACTATAGAGTGCTCAACGATCCCGAAAGTAGGTCAAAGGTCAGTTGTTTACTTATTTTTGATGATACCATTACCAAATCGGATTGCCCTGACAGTCCATTACATTTGTAGTCTGTTTGCGGATACTCATACATTCTACAAATAATCAACATATTTATACACTATAGTTGAATTAGAACATACTACTCTTACTGATACTTAGCTAAAGTAAGCAAAATTGCGTTATCATGTTAAGTTTGAGTCCTACCCGATAAATGACAAAAGATCTTTTCAATAATTCTAAAGGTTTACATCATTTCAATCTAATACATATGTAGTGTTATATTTCATTATTTCAAGTGAATCAAAGAGTGCCAACATAGCTACATGTAACTCTAATTGGCCTAATGCCAACATACGAGAAAAATCCAGCGAAAACCAAAACAAAAGGAAAAAGAGCAATTTCTTGAAATAAGGGTGGCACTTGAAACAATTTTCACCAAACAATAATCTCATAATTAACTTTTGTGCGTCAGAAACTATATATATATTTACTAAATCACCTATAATATTACTCATTTTAGGCATTGGTGTACCAACCCTCTAACATGTCGAGTCCTGAAAAGAGAACAGAAACTACGTCTCAAGTTGAGGATCTCGCTTCCAAGCCTCCATCATATAATAGGAAACAAGAGATGGAGCATCATCCCTTTCACGATATGGTCAACACAGAACAGCCGGTAATTCAAATTCATACAATAGTGTTATTAGTTAGAAACTTAGATTAATAATATTAATGTTTAGAATATGAAATAAATCATATGTGAATGCTCCAGGGGGATCTAAATCGTGAATGTTTAAGTTCTTCAATGGAACATGATGTTAATATTAATGATATTCCGTTTGCGTTCTAGCTAAACGAGGTGAATAGCAAAATGTAATATACCACACTGCATGAAAGATGCCCCGCCATCGAACAAATGGTACAATGAAAGTAGTTGTGGCGAAATTATCTAGGTTTGTGCTGAGAACAATAGGATACAAGTATTATTTGTATACTAGTCTTGTGATTATTATGATGAACTTGAGTAGTTCCCTTCAATGGTTCATTTTATAAAATTTATTAATAAGAAGGTAATTTCAAAGGATATGTTTTTCTCGTTAAGCTAAGTGTATGAAACAAAAAATCATTCTTAATATTGATACTATGTTCCTCTTTTCTGAAATAGTTATGCGTTTATTTTTGAGATGATATAATACAAAATTACTCCTTTGTGTCATTTCAGTACGCAATCAGACGACCGCAGCTCATAAGAAATGCGGTAAGCACATATGGGTAAATATAACTTTTTGTTTTATTTTGACATCGTTAGTGGTATCCCGATATCGTACCGGCAACAAATACTTCCAGTATACACATCTGTATAATATTTTCGTATAACCTAAGGATTTTAAAAAAGAACTTTTGGACAAGTTTTTCTTAACAGCTAGCTTTACGCCCCACTTTTTCTACTTATACATCTGAAGCTGATTAAAGTATTTGTATGAACCTCACATTTCCATCATTTTACTAATAGCACTGCAATGTTATAACGAGAAATAACGCCAAACAAATAATTGGCTGATTTACGGATTTCACGAAATTAAAATGATATTTTGCTTTCGCCGGTGATATTGCCGGTACGATATCGGGATACCCCTCACATATGAACATATGAAAACACAGATATTCGTAGTGGTTTTTTTTTTCATATCAAAAATACATTTTACATAATACTCTGTATACTTAGAATATCATGGACGATGTCATGATGTTTATATCAATCACAAATATCCCTAATGTTTCAACCAACTACAAGGATTTGACTGATAATTTTAATTAATTTATTTTCTTTCTGTCTTTTTCTTTGATGAATAATACATACTGAGTTATGTATTTTAGCATAGTGATATATTTTCATTGGAATGAAATTTAAAACGACTTGAAACAACAATTCAATAAAAACATAAAACGAGGTATTGTGATCGTTTCTATGCTAAGTAGTTATTATAATCAATTTTCAATTAATGAAGCATTCATTTATTATTAATCTGTCATTATTAATAAGATAATTGTATCGTTTTAATGCTCATCATGAGATTTAATCATTTTACAATTGCTGAAATACTTATAAATGGATAATTTAAAAAAAGATTAATTCCTACGATAGAAATAGTAAAAATTAATTTCGGTTTAATATGGGTATCTATCATTACTAACGTCGGATTATACAAGTTAGTTTCTTCAGCGTTGCCACATTGTTAAGAGTTAAATGATATATGTTGTAGCAATGTTCATAGCTTTGGTCAAATAGAGATAGATAAAGTTTATCATGTATCACATACTGAAACTTACATTGTGGTTATATTGCTTTTTCAGATACCGATAAATAGACTGACGTCAGACACAGTTCAGAGTGTACCACATGGAAAGTTTTAAAAAATATCTTCGAAAATAATTTAGTATGCTTATCCGCTTCAGGATTGAGAATTGATTTAAATATGTAATTCCAACATATGATCAGGTTGTTATGTGTTAAATATAACCTCTTCTGAGGTGAAGCTCTGAATAGACTTTTTGTGTTTATCCTTATAAATTAAACTACACATTTGAAAGACAGTCGTTTATACTGTCAATTATTTATGTTTTGCATGTGCTTTATTTCTTGAACTATGACGCAATATTTTGCTACATATGTAGCTTTTTTTTTTTTAGATTTGCAAACTTTCTAGTGATTAAGGTTGTAATTCAGATGTGCGAGAAATAGTCAAATAGGCAAATACCTGTGCTTGCAAATCAACCCAAAATAATATTCTCGTAAAAAATAAGCGATTTACATCAGCAATACTTTGGAGAAAAAGCTCATATAAAGCAACTTATTTAATCTGACTGATTATAAAATGAGTACGTAGTATATTGGCTTTTATGAACTACATGTAAGCTTAAATTGAATTAATAATATAGATTGTCTCAAAGGTACTGTTGATTCATTCATTGTTATAGTTTTGATGCTCAAAATTAAAACATATTGCACAGATCTTTTGTGAATCGTGAGATCAAAACATTGCTCCTTGCGGGGCAAGAAGTGGGTGAAATTATATCTGTCACATATCAATAATTTGAAAATTGTTTTGCACTGAAGCAAGAGTATATTACAGAAATAAAAGCATTAAAAATGTGTAGTTGTATTAAGTTAATTCAGTTTGTGTGAGTTTTAACATGACTACATGTCAGCATTTAAAAAATATTTTTTGATGTTTTGTTGAAATCGTTGTGTGATTTTTAATACGGTAACATGTAATGTATTTTAAAACAATGAGTATTTTTTGTTGATTTGTTGAAACCTTTGTGGCGATTTAATTTCTTTGAATGACCATATGAGTATTTAATACTCTTGAAAATATGTGTAATTATTATGCTTTTGTTTCAATTTTTGCTATATTTTTTTTGTTTTAATTTTTTTTTGCTCTTTTTGTCTTATTATCTTGTTCTTTAAACATCATTTGTGCGTTTATCTTAAAGATAGGAAAGATGTGTAGGGAATGTCTTTGTAAAATATAACGGTGACCGATCTATACCTTTTTGGTATGATGCATAGCATAACTCATAATACAAATTTCTACATACAATTTTATAACCATATATATCAAGTAGTATAATTTTATGTAATTTGTTACTATATATATATCTACATGATAAAAAGAACAGATACTGGTTAAAGATGCATAATATTTTATTTGGTTTTATTTACAGTTACATGTTTTGATGTTTTGATATGAAAGAATTAACATATGTCAGATCTATGAAATAGAATTCTGCGCATTCTAGTGCCACAATTTAAAACATAAATCAGATTAAATGGATCAAACACACAGATAGTATGTAACCAAAAAGTTTTCATAAAGTCACTGTTGACTCCACTGAAATAAGAATACTAATGCCATTTTAGAAGTAGATTTGTTGGTAACAAACGCATTATAATTCAGGCGAATCAAGCGGTAGTTTAACAATTTTTCATTGTTCATACAAAGTAGAGGGAAGCCACCTTTCAAAATATATGTAAAACCTTCCTGACCTTTTGTAGCCTATTATAATATTCTGGAAACTTCACGAATGCATTAGATTAGATCTGTGACATATTCATCTTCTCATTTTCTTTAATATATATCATATAATGTTTATAGTGGCTTTCTTATTGCGTCCTTAACGACATTATCATTTTCCGTTTGACGCTAGATTTGACATTTTGTGAAGTAAAATAGATAATTAAGTCATTTCAAGGGTTTTCGACGAAATTATATGTTTTGAATTAAGTTAATGACTCAGTAATTATAGTTAAGGATCCCTGTCCCGCTGCAAGAATTCCACTGTTTGTTTTCTAACATACAGGAACTTTCCCTTAATTTCGTTGTTTGATGTAATTGAAGCGCGACTGTACCAGAGTTTTCGTTGATCATTTAGCTCAGTTGCTTGTAGTTGACGTTTTGTTTATTTCATCCTGATTTTTTTTATTAAAAAAAAACAAAGGTACGGTTTTCTTTTCAAAAATGATTTATTTAAACTGTTGTCAATAATATAAGGATTTTCAATTCGTTGAATGAGTTGTCTATCTTTACTGCTGCCTGAATACCAATCTCAATCGTGCTTGGATATATAAAGTAAAGCATAAAGCATTTAGACGTGTATTGGTTGAAATATGTTAAGCATTTAATTAATGATTAACTTACATTGAACGTCAATTTATATGTATATTTTTAATATTTTATGATATACATCTGTTGATTTATCGACTTTTACTAACAAATCGTTATGAAACGTTATTAAATGTATTTATTTGATTTTCTTAAGATGATTTGTTCATTAAACTTCTGTAAAGCAAATTAAATAAATTAATCAAAAATGGTTGACTTCCAGCATCGAAATGCATTATTCTAAATATGTGTTTCCTAACTATATTATTCTAAAGATTATTGTTTGTCACCGGGTGGTCGACGCTGTTTACGTACAGAATAAATGTATCGTTATTAAAAATGTTGTAGGCACCTTTTCACTTTTTGCTATACAAATGTTGTAGGTCTTGATTTTCCTTGTTTTTTTTTTAACTCAATTACCATTGATGAGATCTAAATGGACGAAATTGCCACATGGTACACTTGGTGTTTAGCTTTTCCTTCAGCTTACTTAATTCTTCAAAATGGCTTTCCTAATTGTGTACTGCTACATGTATTTTATGCAAATTATTACCGTTTAAACTCAAATTACATCAATTAAATACAACTTATTGCTAAATAAAATCGCTTAGATTAAAGAATATTGTTTTGTTTATATTTGTCCTGGTGTTGTTAAACGTATAGACGCCCGCTATGATCAGATGTTGTCTCTAATGGACGCTTGAATGGACGGACAGACATACAGAGTTTACTCTTTTTTATACCTGCAATAACGCTATAACCACAGCGTTTACGGTTCTGATATGTTAAGCAGTCTTTGTCTTAACCTAAAATGTCATTTCACAGGGCAGAGGAGCTTATCTCTTAATGAGAACAAATTGGACGTTGGAAACGAAACGGTAAGATGATAAAGCAAAGTGGCTTAAAGCTATTGGAGAGTCCAAGATGTAGTACAAATACGGATATTTGCGGAATCGATTTTCAAAACGAGGCTCGGTATACAAACAAAATGGTGAGCTCTGGCTCTGCTTATCACTGCTACGTGCCGATGTGCTCAAATGATTCACGCTACGATCCTAAGAAGAAATGGTCGTTTCACAAACTTCCGACTGATAAACTTAAAAGAAAGGAATGGCTAATCAAAATTAGGAGAGATCTGGGTTCAAATTTCAACGTAAGTACAAATGCAGCTCGAATCAAGCACATGGGCTTGTTACAAACATGTTTGTGTGCTGCATGACACATTTCAGTACACTTGAGGCATTCTACAGAAATGTCTCACTTTCAGTATAAAATGAATATGAAAACATGGTATGTTTATGTGCGTTGTGACCCATATCACTATCAGCTGATCAGTAACTATAGCATTAGCATGTAGTACATTTGTAACGAGTGTCTGATATGTTTGTGTGCTGTGAGTGTGACCCATTTAAGTATAGCATATGTTAAATAGACATATTTTTATGAGCAAAAGTGCACCAGTTAAATATTTTTGAAAATGAAACAAAACAGAAGAATGTTTTTGTTCAGTTGCTTTTTTAAAAAAAATGTAAAATATATAGGCCTATATTCTGAATCCTAAACAACATGTTTAGTTTATATATTACCCCAGTGACCATGTCTTACTGTGTGTACTTGACAACTTGGAAAGGATTTTGTCATATTAAAATAAAGGTTTTAGAATGAATTTCATCAAAATGTAGTCTACGGGTTGACCTGCAGAGACAGTAGACTTATTATATTTTAAGTAGTTTAGTGTACCAAACCACAGTGTAATAACACCAAGTCTTGTAATGTAATAACTCACATTCATGCAGATAGAGAAAATAATCATACAGTGTATTGGAGTTTTGCTTATTACTGTTTTTAAATTTCAGATATCAGATGCCACAAGGGTTTGTTCTGCACACTTTCTAGACATTGAGAAATAAAAGATATTAACAGGCAAAAGGTTCTTTCGACCTGGAAGTGTACCAAGTGTATTTCCCTGGAAAGCTCCAGTAAAACAAAGGCGTCGAACACTAAAGTACATGTAAGATCTACAATATAGTTTATGAATTTAAGCATTGAGGTTGATTTATTTTATTTCATCAGGATATGAAAAGATTTTTTTTTGCAAACTGTATCAATCCGCGAAGTGAAAATAATTATTTGGGGGCAGATTGTTTTTCAATCTGATTAAACTAATCCATTTGTTCGGTTCCTGTCTGTTTAGAGGCAGGTTGGTCCAGTGCCTTTGCATCACACAGAATTTATATTCTGACTAACTGGGTTCGATCCCGGCTGTCAGCTCATATCTTTTAAGATGATTTATCGTCATTGCCTCCCTATCTGTCATTCGAACAAGACAATTGAAAAACCGAGGCATCTTCAACCTTTTATTAGTTTCTAAAGTCATAATTGCACACATCTATCTTAAAGTTATCAATCTAATTGAGATTAAAATTTAAATGGTATTTGTTAGTAATGTTAAATATGAATTTTCAGGTCTCCTGATCATGACATTGATCTACACACTCCAGTTCAAGGAGATCAAGCCTCAGATATCTGTGATTCAGACACCACTGGTCCTTCCCCAACAGCCTCTAAGGATCATGATTACAGCAGTCCACCACAATCCGCGGATGATCAGCTGGAGGCTGCCAAGCAGGAAATCAGTAATTTGAAAAATCAGCTTGATATGGTTGATAACAGTGTTTTTTTCTTTGGATCGTTTTAGCACTGATCAACAGATGATTAACTTTTATACTGGATTCAAGGATTATGAAACATTGAAAAGTATATGTATTGGACTGCAGCCAACAACATCTACTATGATCAGGTGGAGTCAAATGCAAAGACATTCTTTAAATACTTAAACCATTAAGTTTAGTTCGTCAAGGTTTCCCAGAGCAGGACCTTGCATAGCTGCAGGAACCGTAGCTTCTATGTCCGATTTTTTTTTATTGTTATCTATGGTCCGATAACAATAAAAAAAGAAATAAAAATTCGGACATAGAAGCTACGGTTCCCGCAGCTTGACCTTGCAGTGAGATTTAGTATATCTCAGTCTTCTGTGAATAGAATGTTGATAACATGGTCTAATTACTTGTACACGATGCTTGGTAGTTTACCAATTTCGCCATGTAATAGACAGTAATATGCCAGCCGCCTCTAGAGACACTTATCCAAAAACAAGAATTGGGTAAAGTACAAACACATAGTTCAAAAGTTATGAATTCAGAAACCTATTCTAATTACAAAAGTCACACAACATTTAAAAGCTTGATTGGAATTACACCATGTGGACTTGTATCATTTGTGAGTTCTTTGTACACTGACTGTGTATCTGACAAAGCTTTAACTGTTCTTTCTGGTATATTGGAATTAATAGAGCCAAATGATGAAGTTATGGCTGATTCAGGGTGAAAAGGGCAAGTTTACTAAAGCTGAGGTTGAAAAAACACATGAAATAGCTAGACTTCGTATTCATGTCGAACGGGCAATTAGACGTATACAAGAATATCACATTTTTGATGGAGTTATCCCTCTGACAATGGCTGTATCTATTAACCAGATATGGACAGTTCGTTCTATACTTACAAATTTTAGAGGGCCATTGTTCTAGTTTGTGTTAAAAAGACATTAGGTACCAAACAATTCTTTGGATTTCAAGTCGAAATGATGCATTTCACTTTCCATTCCCTTTGATTTTGTAGTAAATGATATTTTAGATAAATTTTCCTTTATTTTGTTTGTGAAACATTAACGTACATGCACTTTGAAGTTTGTCAGTCACTTTAATGTTAAAAAATAATGTGTTGGCTTTCACTTTCACTGTTGAAAAATTGAGGGTTGATAAGTCTGCTTTTTTTTGAAAATTTAAAAATGTTATATACATGTCTTTACTTAACTCTGTATGTAATGTGGATAAAATCTAACACTTGGGAAAACTTAAAAGTAACACATATTTGAATAGAAAGTATAAAACTCCTAGTAGAGTCTGAAGGGAATTTTAAAGGTCAGTTGGGAAAATGAAAACCATTTTTGTTCTTAACTGTTTAGAGTTAAGTACACATGTATGAGTGGTTATGAGAAGAAGTTACTGTATTACACTAATAAACGAAGATGTACATTGCCTTCATTTCAAAAGTTTTATTTAGTTAGAAAGGTAAATTTATTGTTTATTGTTTTAGATAAAGTTCAAATACAAATAAATCAATTCATCATATTCAATACAGTATGGTTTTTAACATTATTTTTCTTTTGACCCTATACATTTTACTTGGTTTTCTCATGCAACAAGAATGTAAAGATAAAACTTCATTCAAGTTCAAGTTCAAGTTCTTTATTAGGCCTTGAGCAATTATGCTCATCAGCTAATCAATCCAATTACCGGTACATGATATGTCATTGCGTACTATCAGTCCAAAGAGAATGCTGTATAAAAAGCACGGGTACATATAATCATTAGATCATGTAGTAATGTATTTTATATCATTACAACTGTACATAAGCATGTTTTCTTGATCTCAAATTGTTTGCTTCAAAAATAAATTTGCATAAATTATTTAGTTCCTTATTGTTCTGTACACTTAATAACTGAGTTAAAGGCAGATGGTCATTAGTACATTTCAATTAATTGCACTCTTAATATGTGATATTAAGAACATATCTTGCTTGCACATATACGACATCCTGGCATATCTGTACTAAAATCAAGAAAATGACAATACAAATAGTTAGTAACTTGTAATATCCCGAGTGACTGGGTGAATGTAACTCGATCAGGCTCGGAGGAAATTCATTATAGATCTTGCATATCAGCATAACGTTAGGCATATAAGGCTACAGTATATTCATCATATTGTAAACATAAGACTTAAGGTACCAGAAAACGGATCACCAAACTATCATTTGTTTTTTCAAACATTGAAAAATCTGAGGAGGAATTATATTCATTTATGGTTGTATCAAAGAAATAATATCGATGGGTGTTCTTACAAACGAAATTAGCACCCGGGGCTCACTTGAGATATTTATAGAACGCTCTGAAGTCACCAATCAGCGTCTCCGGTTTTTGCGAAAGTCGGGACTTAAATCGGATCAAGGTTTGAATTTTGCAGTAACTTACGCTTTAAATGAATATTTTTTTGTCAGCATATTAACATTTTATGATGACCTTGATATATATATAATTTATATGACATTTTTGCAAAAAGTGATCCAATTTGGGTACCGATCCGATTTGGGCACTGCCACCTTACCTTCGACTTCATGGATATAACCCTCTATAAAATTGCCCTTTTGTTGTTTTGGGATGGGAATCCTGGTAGTCTGGTTTGCCAATTTTTCTATTAATTCTTGGCTTAAACGAGGAACATTGGATACATTTTTACTCCACGGAGCTGTCATCGCTGAAGCTAGTGTCACTGACGACATGTTTGCGCTTCGAGCCTCGTTTTCGATTAAAGATGGCCGCGATGTGAATAAAAAGTATTGATCGATAACTTTGAACCTTTGTGACGATATATTTCAATTTCTCGGCTCAACCCGATATAATTTATATACACATGCAGTTGGTCCCACCCCTTACAGTGCAATTTAGTACATACTTTAAAATGGAATATGAAAATGTAAGAGTTCATTATCTGGAATGACTTGAATGTATTTGATAATAATACGGGCTTTAAAAACAATTTGTCCTCGACGCATTACTTATATACTGTCCAGTAATGGTTACTGTCAATATTGAAGAATAACATGTGCCTGCTTTTGACTTTTTCACTTTTCCATCTAAAAGGTGATAGCCAAGCAATTGTACATTGAATGGATCTTATTTATATATAAACCTGATTCATTGTACAACAATTATGCAACACTTTTTTCCAACTTATACTAATCACTCTTGTTGGCCTGGATGTTTGCGCGCAGGAGGCCTTTCTGTGGGAGGACACCGGATAACCTGAAGAAAACCCACGTGGTCGGGCAGGTAACCACATACCTTTTCACGTCTGATCGGGGAATCGAACCCCGGTTGCTTTGGTGAAAGGCAAGATGGGTATCCACTGCGCCATCCGACCACCCTAAATGGATCTTGCATCAGTGTGATTGCTTATATAAGTTCTATTCTTGCGAAATAAAACTAGTACTTGTTCAACTCCATTACAACTAATTTACCCACATTATTATTACTACAACCAAATGTATTACAACCAACCCTACAATTAAACCTATCATTGATCCACCTGTATTCAATATGACACGTATTTGTACGATGTGTAGCTAAACTAATGTTTATTTAAATACTTGCTGAGGGTCATGACCCATGTTATCTGTTATCTAGATTAGTGCGATAATGTCAAGTTAGAAAGGTACAGTTGTTTAGTATCTACGTATAGCTTTATAGCTGTGTAGAGTGGAATGCATTTAATTATGTCTCCAATTTTACCTTCTGTTAACTTCTGTGTATGTCATCTTTGCGAATATAGCTGACATAATATACTAGTGATGTTGTATTTTAGAACCATTGAGTTAAACAGAATGGTAATATTAATGATTTTTAAACCGTAAAAATGAGAACGATATTTAACATATTTCTAATACATTATTATTATGAAAGATAAAATTACAAAGCCGAATAATGTATGTGATTATTATATATTTCTAGTAATATGGTGTAGGGAAGGTATGATGTGATAATTATTTATTTCTAGTAATTTGATGTAGGGGAAGTATGATGTGCTTATTATATCTTTCTAATAATATGGTGTAGGGAAGGTATGATTTGGGCAAAACAGGAAAAAATAAAACCAAAGTTAAAAAGATCATAGGAAGTCGGGAGGATTGCAATATGATAGAACCAAGTACTTGTCATCGGATGTAAGTTATAAATTAGCTGTTTTACATTTCTTTTGGCTGCAACAATAATTTTAAGGCATTATGAGGTTAAAGTATAAACAGTGTCCTGCACTATCTCAATATACACACGTGCTACTAGATTACTGTGCACATTTTACACGTATCTCGTAACACGTGGGTTTTATAACCTTGACCTTTAGTATCCCCGATTCATTAATTGGTGAAATCACAATATGGTGCCGCAAAACTTTAACTGTTGTATTTCTGCATCTACGTTCTAACTATTGTTTCTAGCTTCGTATTTCAAGTTATTAATCAAAACGTACAAATTAGGTTTTTGTTGAAAATTATAAACAGAAGAGTTATCAAGATCACCCTTCGAGAAAGAACTGGAGTTGAAATCATGTAATTTGCATAGATAAGCGTTATGATCGCTACTCGAAAACACGTTCACTCCTTAGTTATATTCTATATCAATTTTTATAAATATTACGTCACAAAGGATAAAAAAAACAACGAAATAGTCTGATCTTATGATAGTTAGGGCAATCTCATATTTAAAAAGTCGAGTAGATATTGACGTAGTTAGGTGACATAAACAAACATTACATCATGTCCTTTATCAGTTGAACTTTAGACATACCGTAAAACAGGGTAGTTTTGCCGGGATGATATTTTCACGACTTTGCGGGTCAATAATGTGATGATTCATATACATAAAGATTTGGTTTGTTTGGTTTGTTTGGGATTTACTATGGTCATTTAAGGACGTGCCAGGTTTTGGTGGTGGAGGAAAACCGGAGTTCCCGGAGAACAACCACCGACCTTAGACCAGTACCTGGCAACTGCCCCACGTAGACCTCGAACCTGCGACCAAGTGGTGGAGGGCTAGTGGTAGCAGAATGGCAGACGCCTTAACCACTTGGCCAGCGCGGCCCCCTTATATACATCAAGTGTAATGATGTTTTAAAATGTATTTTAACACACATGCTAATAGTTTTGTTGATGATTAGATCACTTACTTATTTTTCTCAATGTCCCGTTATAAAGCCTACGCATATGACAACTTGACAACTTGACATATGCCAAATGTCTTTCCGCTCAATTAGTTCATTCACATGCCTAGCTCGCGGAATAATGATTTGTGTAAATTTGGTATTCTTTTTTTGTGTCAAAATCGGGAAAATTTAAACCCGCATAAATAACCCGCTATACGGTATAACAAGAACCTGTCTATTATACATATTGGTGTTTATCTGAATCGAAAATGTAACTTTTCTATATAATACCTGTTGTTATCGATATACCGGCACTTCATGCACCCACCGTGCTTAGGATGAAGGACTTCCGCAATGAGCTTGTCTGGGTTCATATCATATTTAAGTTGACTACGCCCTTACCTGGGTATGTATGTCGATACCCTATCTATTGATTAAGTAGTCATACAACACAGCAAAGAGGTTCTCAGCGGGGAAAGAATCCAAACAAAACAGCCAACGACATTTCTCGCATCAGAAACATTGATATTGCAAATTTTTCATTTACTACATATCTCTACAGAATTAACTCACACCCACGTACATGGATTTCGCTATTGCATAGGTTGTATAAGACAATAATACCAGAGCGTCAAAAATAAGAACAAAATCAAGTCTGTGAGTCAACTTGAAATGACAATAGCGATCCAATTCATTTTTATAATATTGTTTAAATTCATGATTTCATGTGAGTGTGATGATGCACACAGGTATCTGTTTACATCGTAAATCATTCATTAATCAACCACCTGATATGACTGCTGTCCCAGAGACAAGTGAAATGCAGAATTTGATATATCTTGTCTTCAAAAGTCAGGCACTCTGAAGAATAAACATTTCCTGTACCTGCAAAAAAACCCATATTAAATCGGGTCCTATCAGATTATAATAACTGTCTGTCGCTATCGATATCAGACACAATTGTCAAGTGGATGTAATTAAATGTTGGATTGTAATCGGGCAGTTTCCATATCAGAGAAATATACACTAATGTCATCTAAAACCTTTATATTAAAACTTCAGAAAAGTGGTATGTTATATAGTTATTGAATTCTCATAACATGAACATAGTTTTATAAAATGCTTTCCTGTTTGGAGAAAAATATAGTTTAAATCTTCCACAAGTTTCCATTTGAAATATATAGAATGTACCACGTCGAGAGTTTCCCCTGAATGTACGAGAAAGTATTTACTTGAGATCAAAGATATGCAAGACTGAATATACTTACAAAACATGCGATATGTCATTAGCCAACAACATCACATAATCTAAGGCTTTTGGTTAATAAATGGTTATCACCCATTGAACATAAACGAAAGTGCAATTAAAAAATTAGCTTATACAACAAATACGTGTAGGACTATTCATTTATTGTGTTGTACTGTTAATGATATGCGTTATATCTATATGAAAATGACATACATATTACCGTAAGAGTGACATGTTAGACAAACCTACTTATCTAACAGTTAAAGCATATAAAGTACATATCTTAAGACATCAGTTTTATTTCATTGTCTTATAAATAACTAGATCATGATCTCCATTGTACATTATATGAAATAATATACTTGATATATATAAACATAATATACTATTTATTTACATTGTATAATGTATTCATATTTTTTTTATAATATTGTCTTTAACGCTTTATTTAAAAATAGTTCCCCACTTTTTGCATATGCCCAAACATACTAATATCCCGGTATATATTTCCCCTGTGGTGTACCTCAATAAAGCTATACTCCCTGATAACGATGAATGAACAAGTACAGATATGATTCATAAAATCTTGATGATACGTTTATCTGAACAACACTGTCGGACAGAGTGGGAAATTTCACAGGCATATGTGTTTGTAGTCGTAATATAACTTGCGAGGAATATTACACCATTTACAGAACTGACCGGGAGGATTCACAATGAAAGGTAACTTATATAGTATCTTTATCATGACGAGTTAAATTTCGATACTTCTGTACTCAAGTTGACAGCTCGTATGATTAAATGCTTTATCTAAAGATAAAAGGCGATGAAACACAGCACAAATAGGAACAGAGGAACCTATAAGCAAAGGGCAACCGATATAAAAGATATAAATCGATAATGCTCTAAAGGGGTAAGAGTTTCACCTCTACATTAAAACTTTTAGAACTCAATGTCTTACAAAACATTTCTTAATGGACATATTTTTATTATGTTACCCATATACTGTTTAAATGTTCTTTCACGAGTTGCACCAAACTAGTACCCCAAAAAACTTATTCATGCAATTCCATTTCATTCCCTTTCATTGGCGGTATTCGTCGTATCATTTCTAAGGAAAACGAGTGTTTTGTTGAATCTTTTATCCAGTTTAGGGTGAGAATATGGAAACCTCAACCAGAGAGGGAAGAAACTTAAGTTGTAAATCATGAGACTCGCTGATTGTCTTGCAGCTTAGGAATCTTCTCCCGAGGGTTGAGATACCCATTATTACCTCGAGGGTTATTTTTTTTCTCTCATAACCCTGTCAACAATGTCATACATAAAAGGAGCATTGCCCTCACGGGCAATATCGTAAAAGGTTTCATCAAGACGCCTTTTCCGCATCGCGGCATCGGAGAGTTCCAAATTCCACATCACGTGCAATGGGATGTAAGATAGAAATTTCCTACACCCTTTCTTACTCTGGACAGCTCCACCTTACACACAGGGAAATGAGAGAAAGGGATAGCTCACACCTGTCTGGGGTAAGAACTAGACAGACTATGTGTAACATAGAGGTGATACACTGAATGTCTAGCTAGAGGTTTTGGATCGCAAACAATGAAAATATGTGCGATAATTAAGGATTGAATTCTGTTTTGTTGAGGTTTATGGGGTATAAACCTCAATGTTTTGAGACAAATTTTATGAACTGCGAAGCAGTTCATTTTGAATTTGTCTCAAAACCCATTGTGGTTTATACCCAATAAACCTCAACAAAATGAGATTCTATCCTTATATCTACATTCAGAGCTATTTTGATATTTGTTCGGATAATTTCTAAGATATTGGTCTTGTGCAAGTCTTACACCACGGAAGGTAACAACACTTATGACGTCATCACTCACTGTGAGACGTCGTCCTGGTAAGATGAATAAGCAAATTAAGATGTTCATTGAATACTTCTGACAAAAAAATAAATAATCGCAAACAATCTTTCAATAGAACTACTTTCCGCTCTCCGCTGAATAACAGAGTAATCAGGTTGATAATATGCTGATGTATTCATACGCCAACTGAAAAGTTCATTGAAAAATAACCTTTAAAATGTTAAGTAGGTATAGTGAGTCCAAGTTCAGTAGAAATGTAAATATTAGTATATGCACAACTGTGCGGTAATTTTTTCGATATAGGTATCTAGATTTGTATACATATATATTTATGGAATGACCGGTGAATAGATAAGATTTCGCATTTGAACTTGTATATTTCCTGATAAAGTTACATGTACATGGCTATCTATATATCTAGAAGTATTGGAAACATCATGAACAAAAAGTTTTTGGAACGACCTCAATCGACATGTGTGTATATATACGGTCATACATATATAGTACTATACACGCAAAAAATTGTAAACAAAACCGTCTTTCCTGTTACCAGTTACCTGTTAATTACCAGATAACGGGTACATATTTTGTATCACTAGTCCACCGTGAAGGAGGTGTGAAATTTCCACACAAAGCTTAACAGACACAATTTACACAGGTAAGATCCAGCTGTAATTTAATAACTGTCAAATCATCGATGAACTCTATTTGGCCGTTAACTTCATGCATTTCATTACGTACTTTTACTAGTACTATACCTGATAGTACAACTCTATTGTGGTCAGTTTTACAGTCATTAAATTAGATTAAAGTACAAAATATACCAATCGGATATTAAACACGTATACGATTAACCTTATTTCAATCGAGCCTTCCGGATTGTTTTTTTCATTTCGTAATATCGATCAACCGATGTTACTCTATCGCACATATGTACGCGTTTTATCGCACCGCTGTGCGCACTTTGTGCTGATGATGTGCGCACCATGTATGCACGGTAATATTGGTGCCTTGTTAGATTAGACAACTATACTTACAGCACTCTTGTGACTGACATTTTTTTCCTGTCCTTTCTCAATAGTAAATATTTCATGTTAAGGGTGTAAGAGAGGGATTCCGCCCAAGGACTTCATATTTGGTAAAACCCGAGGCCTGCCGATGATTTTGCACCATTTTGAAAACCCCAAAGGCAGATGTTCCCTTTCCTACAACCCCGGACTGGAAACAGTATTTAGCTCAGTAATAAAAAAAAACAAGTCACAATTCCTTCATCGTGGCATTGCAATGTTCCCGATTTCTTGACGTCATATCCTTGTTGTAATATTGTGAAGAAATAAACTCGTCGATACATGATTAAACATTATCCAAAGTTCTTAAGAAGTGTGACACTCTCTTCGTTTGAATATACGGTGTTCCTAGATGTTGGACGTCCATCTTTTACAGCGTTTATTATTGTGGTCAGAATTATAGATAGAGTTATTTTGTCAATAATTCTGCATTAACAACAATCATGATTCAGATGTTTCATAATAATAGTCAATATTTATTGTAAGATTTTGTTTTATTTAATATTTTTTAATTTCTTTTCAGGTCAACATCGTGTAATTCTTTATGCTTTGTGTAAGTAATACGTTTTAAATGCATTTTCGTACTTATTATATCACCCAAAAATTATTGATGTTCTCTTAACTTGTTCTCCTTATTGTTATTTTCCTCTTGCCAAACGGTTACCGGACGTTTTATTCAAACAGTACCAGCCAAATAAGTATGAGAATTTACATTAGTAGTTATTACAATGCGATGCATATCAGAGCTAATAAATTGCAAGGTATAATAGTTTGCACAGTAATACATCAATATTTACATTTGCATGGCATTGCCACTATATATGCTATTTGAAAGCTGTGTCGTTGATGGAACTTTAAATACCATGCACCACGAGACATAATTCTTATCGTATATCGTATTAATACAACACCGACCGGAACTAAATTATCCAATGTAAACAAACATGACGGCTGCTGAAATATCGCTGGGCATCATGAGACATGACAATGTAATTGTAATTGTGTAAAAGAAAAGGAAATATTAAAAAGTAAATCTTTTATTACAACAAAAACAAGACCAACGTCTGCAATATCGTACAAAATGCAGATCGGTTGAAATAACCAATGCCGGCAATGGAAACAACCTCAACACTAATGCAATTTATCAGAAAGGCATATATGTATTTCATACATTTGTAACGAACCCTTGTGCTCTGTCGCAAGATCACTCACTTCAAACGCTATCAGTATCATGCGTCTGTAGTCAGGTTCCCATACAATCAACAAATAAATTCACGTCTGGATTATTCACAAATTCGAAATTTCCTCTCTCCTCATTCAACTTTTGAAAATAACTCCCTCGTGGAAGACAAGGTCGGATTCCGCTGTACACTGTATTTTTCCATGCGCGTAATTTGTTCCGGGGGAGAAATCGAAACAATTTCAAATCTTACTTTCAGCTCAGATTTCTATTGATAAACTTAAAACAGCCTATAGACATATCATACGCGATTGTATTGATACTGAATTGTGGAATACAATTGAAGTGTTTGTTAAAATTTCAAAGTACAACTTTGTTTTCCAATCAGCACGCGACAACACGCTGTTCCTACTATGGAACGAGTTTGTGTGATTTGTCGATAAGGCGGGATTTTTTTTAATATTTTATATATTAATTGTAAGTTAAAAAGAACATAAAAGGCAGTGAAAACGTTAATATAAGTATTGAACTGTTTTTGTATGGTATTTATGATCTATTTGAATGACACAGGTTTGCAAGCAAACAACATAATGCGCGCTCAGTTCAATGCTTAATTGTACTTATAAAAAATAGCTACTAATCTTCTTCCAGACAGAGACTTTAAAAAAATATACAACTGATACAAAAGTAGTGTGCAGTATCAATATACATCGCTTGTTCACAAAAAAAAATCCAGAAAAGAATCGATATTAGGCACATACTTGTTACAAAAACTAGCTATACAAGTCTACGTTGGATAATAGTACTCTCCCCTATTAGGCAACTGTTATTTTCAAAATACTTTCCTTCACTGTATTGTGATATTGCATTGGTTTAAGCATACAATGTATTTAACACCATGAATTTAACAGCTATAATTGTTCAGCTTACAATTAAATTATGAAACTATTAAATTTGTATTGTTTCAGCATGAAAAAATGCCTTTTATTATACAATCCCAAGCTATTGGATAATATGATGTCCTGGAACGGATGAAGGTAGATAGCTGATATTTTTGTTTTGTTTTAAATTGTAGGTCTGGCAGTCTTAATTGTCAAAGTCTCTACAACGAATGAAGATCTCGGTAATATAATATTTTCGTTTTTGGTCAAACTGCCTTATGCATTTATACATCACAGTCAATAACAAAGTGCGTTTCAATTTAGTCATATTTATATTGTTTTCTTATTCACTTGATGCTCTTGCACTAGTGTTCGGGCTAGAAGCTGCTTGCTTGATTCCCTTTAATGATCCTTCGATGGATACTTGTATAATCTATATCTTGATATATCCCCGTTGACATTTGTTTCTTCCCATTTACTAACTGGTGTCAGCTACTGAGAAATAAAAAGTTTTTTCTTTCACCTCAATTATTCATTCCATACTACTTCATCAATGTTTGAAAGAGAACTAGTTTAATCCTTATACAATTGTATCAGTTTTCATATAACATTGTATTTCAATGCATTTATATTTGATTAGAAACAATACTGTATTTAACCAATCTGTTGACACGTTCGAATGCTTTTGAGTAGATATAATGTGCCAGTTATCTCCCTTGTATGATTTGTTTTTGCTTTTTCTCATAATAGAAGAGTCACCAATATTCTTCTTTAGTCTTGATTTATTTTTTCTAAAAATTCTGAGAGTAAGAGATTGATTTTGAAACGACCATATGGTGTAGTATATTTCTACAGAGAAGAAGTAGAACTCATACGATTTAAAATACATAACCTGATTTAGCCGAAAGTGGTATTTTTACGTTTTTAAGTGTTTTATCGGCACATTTACCTGTTTGGCTCAAAATATTATGATTCGTTAGATTACTAATCGATCCTAAACTGACAAAATGGCATTTGATGCAGTAAATATATACTTTGTTTATATTTCGCATTCGCTAACTAACTTTTTTATAAAGAGTTTTTAATACATCATTACCTCCTCATGAAACGTTGATAACGTTCTCTTCCTAACGACGATACGACAGCTGAAAGAAAATTTTCTGTTAAACACCTCTCTATATTTTCAAACATACTGCAGCTTTATTGATGATCTATTTATAAATTGATTATGTTTTTTCAATTCTGTGGTCATATTTATAAACAAAAAATTACACATCGACAGGAAAAATTGTAGGTGAATATATGTTTACGGGTACGATATAATGAGATAATTGGAGGAGCGTAAACGAATGTTTGGTATAAAAAAAAACTATCTTGTACATGTAAGTATGCTTTTTTTCAATGAAGGGCGATGCATTATGCCTGTTTTTGGGAACGATGATAGTTGTGAGAAAAAACTGGCTTAAGGATGTACACCTCGGAAAAGTCTTTGTTATGATCGGTCAAACATACCGATTCAACAGAATGTGTTAAATTTCTCGTTTTGACCGTAGAAAGACCAAATTCATACCTTTCAAGAGACCATCAGGAATTTATTAATGATTGTACAATTGATAAAAATTGTATTTTCGTCTACATTATGGAAGAAAAATGTCTTTAACCTATACTTTTATCTCAGAATTGCAATTGATGTTACCCCTACCCCCTACCCCCATTTTTAATTGCAAAAATACTGATTTGTCACTTTTTTCTGCAGATTTACGATCAATATAGAAAGTTCTGCTATTAAACTTTTACTAATACTTAATTAATCGAAAACAGTAAAAATAAACAGCTTATTTGTTCTGCTTCATAATGTTTTGTTTGATTTTTCACCTTTTGCGGTATTTAACGCCAACAGCGCTCCAGTTGACCAAATACCAATATCGTACAATTTACATGTTTACATATACTAAAAATGAACTCGCTATGGTTTAAAATGGTGATACCATGACACTTTTAGTGAAAGATATAGCGTCAAAACTGGTGGAATTTTAGCATTGCGTACAGTGCAAGAAATACACATTTTTGAGATATTCAAAATAGCCGCTGAATTGGTAATTTTTTTTAAATGTAAAAGAGGTCTATACACACTGGGCATCTAGTGTTTTGGTACATTTTTCAGATGCATGCTTACTTTTTAAATTGATCAAAATATGTTATATTTAATAAAAACACGATAAACTAGATCAAAAAGGAATTTGAACGTGACTGAAACCTCAAAAGAGTACATCCTTAAGGGACAAACTATCAAAAACAAATTCGCTGAGGAGAGTTGTAGCATCATGTGAACATAATAGCATTTTAGCAAGTTACGTTATAGAAAATGAAATATATTACGAGGATGTTCATGGCATCGTGTATCAAAAGGAAGCAGAAGATGACTGCATTTTTTTGTTTACTGACACATGTTTCAGGTCATCGTGTGGTCGGTTGTCTGTCTTACGTCACGGTCAACAATTCTTCACATTTTCTACTTTAATCTGTGAACTTATTCCAATACATTTTTGCAGAAAGCTTCCGCCATTAACGACATGAGAAAGTTGAAAATTATTTGGTTCTCATTTTTTAAATGAATTCATAAGATTAAGGTCATGTCTAGAAATTCTACAATCCAATACCCTATATATATAAAGGTCCTTACATGCTTGATGAAAAGTGTGAATTGCATTATGTCCGGGTCATCCATTCCTCCAAATGAAAAGCACTTTTGAAGATATTTTTCAAATGGGAAATAAATCTTTTTTTTTTTTAAATTATATTCATGGGATGAATTTGTTTATGTTATAAACTGTTAGTCGTTGACCTGGTGCCTGGCGACATATTTAATCTCTTTTGTACCATATTTTTCATTTTTAAGAAATGAACACATTTAAACTTAGCATATTAATTTAGCAACGATAGATATATATATGATGAGAATAGTTAATTATTACGAAAATAAGTACCGTTCCAAATAGTTAGGTTGTAGATTCAGTGAAATGAAAAAAATGTTGATACGATGATTCTATAAATACTCCATATATCTATTTTCAGAAGGATACTGCAATTGCAGTGATTTTACAACGACACCAACTACACCGACAACAACCACAATAACAACAAATTCACGGACAGCATCTAAACCGGCAGCTACTAAACCGGCTACAGCTAAACCGGCAACAACTAAACCGGCAACAACTAAACCGGCTACTGCTAAACCGGCAACAAATAAACCGGCAACGACTAACCTGGAAACAACTAAACCGGAAACAGCTAAACCGGCCACAACTAAACCGGCAACAATTAAACCGGCAACAAATAAACCGGCAACGACTAACCTGGAAACAACTAAACCGGCGACAGCTAAACCGGCAGCAACTAAACCGGCAACGACTAACCTGGAAACAACTAAACCGGCGACAGCTAAGCCGGCAACAACTAAACTGGCATCAACTAAACTAATAACAACAACTAAACCGGTAACAGCTAAACCGGCACCAACTAAACCGGCAAGAACTAAACCGGCTACAACTAACCCGGCAACAACTAACCCGGCAACAACTAACCCGGCAACAACTAACCCGGCTACAACTAAACCGTCTACATCTAAACCGGCAACAACTCAATCGGCAACAGCTAACCCGGCAACGACTAAACCGAAAACAACTAAACTGACAACAACTAAACCGGCGACAGCTAAACCGGCAGCAACTAAACCGGCAACATCTAAACCGGCAACAACTAAGCCGGCAACAACTAAAACGGCAACAACTAAACCGGGAACAGCTAAACCGTCACCGACTAAACTGGAAACAACTAAACCGGCACCAGCTAAACCGGCAAGAGCTAAACCGACAACGACTAAACTGGGAACAACTAAACTGACAACTGCTAAACCGGCAACAACTAAACCGGCAACAGCTAAACCGGCAACGACTAAACTGGAAACAACTAAACTGACAACAGCTAAACCGGCAACAACTAAATCGGCAACAGCTAAACCGGCAACAACTAAACTGGCATCAACTAAACTAATAACAACAACTAAACCGATTATAATTACATCGCCAACAGCTAATTTGACAACAGCTAAACCGGTAACAGCTAAATTGACAACAACTACATCGCCAACACCTAAACCGACCACAGCTAAACCGACAACAGCTAAACCGACAACAGCTAAACCGACAACAGCAACAGCTAAACCGACAACAGCTAAAGGTTCTGCTAAACGGAAACGTAGCAGTAGTAAACATAATATGGCTGCATTACAGACAGCAAAAAGAAAGGCAAGGAATACAACAATCAACTGCATGGAAAGATGTAAAAAATACATCAACTCTTATCCGTTACAAACAACATCACAAAGTTCAACGAAACATGCAGCTACACCTCAGCCAACAAAATATCCGTCTCATGCACCGGGTAAGCAACCTGTTTTATCGTTGTTAAATCAAACTGGTATTTAATTTGATAGCATCAATGTTAATCATTAGGTTCACATCGACAGTATGAATTTCTGGAAAATATAATTGTGTTTATGGAACAAACTGGTTTAATAACATCACAATACATCATAAATTACCTTGAAGAAAAATATGTTTTGGTTACTAAGACATCAGATGTGCATATAATTTACGAATTAATTACCTTCAATATGCAGAAGTATACTCAAATTATGAAATGAATTCAATATTTTATAGTATCTATGAACAATAGGTATATATTGTACAATTGTACATATATATAAACGAACATGCTCTCATCATGTATGGATTATTTGACATGACTATGATCGCTTTAGCTGCATGAAATGTCTTATACTCTTTTTTATTTATTTAAACAAATTCATTTAACCCTCACGTGCTTTTACACGTATCCAAACAATTTCCCTCCCTTCCCTTTGCTTTACTTACAAACAATGTTTGCGTTCTCACATTCCAAAACACATTGGCGGAATTGGTAAGTAATTTGTTTTTATATGCGTTTTATAATGAAAATATACTGGGTAAGCTGATTTCTTTGCAATATTACTCAAATGCAGACATTAACACCAGATAATAATACTGGTGTGACTACGCCTTACAATATGCGGAAACAGAATACAACAATAATCTACCATACAAGGATTACAGGCACAGGTAGCAGGTATTCATGTGGATGTGTATAAAGGCGTGTTTGGGTTTATTAATATGCTTAATGTGAAAAAATGTACGTAGTGATAAGTGTGTGAAAATGGGGAAAGTACGTTGCTGTTGTGTCTCTACTGACAATAAGAACATGACACTGGGTTTAAACTCTCGACCTTTCGTTCCCGATTTTTAAACCAAGTGGCATGTCCTAGTTGCAATATAGACCCTACAACTGACGCACTATTCCCTTATTCGATAACTCCCTGTGTATAACATTATCAAAAGCTGTTTGGGCAAGTACGAGAGATTGAACATTCGAAATGAAATTGGGATCAATGTTAAAGTGTAAAACTGTTTGCTTTCAGAGAGGAACGAAATGAATATTGACAGTGTTTAGTTCGTACATGTTAAGTATGTACTTACTAAAGAAAGAAGTTAACGCAATTTCAATTTTTACCTAACTTCACGAATTGCTGACAAAATTCAGCGACATTCGGCAGTTAAATTGTTTATGGTACAGTCATATAATGTTTGCTCAAATTTGTGTTAAGTCAAAATACAGAACCTTGCCGTGCGCTACTAGGAACTCGTCGAACTTCCAGAATCTAGAGCCACACGTAATAAAACCATTCCAAACCTGACATGTGCAGATACAGTGCACAACAATTAAGTCAAAATGCAGTAAAAACGCAAATGCTAGAAATGTCTTAATTTGGGAGAGGACGAGATATTGCACTAATTTTGCAATGTGGCATCGCCGAGCAGTTTGGTGTTAAGACATAATCTATTGGATGCGCGTGTTCAACTTAAAGCCACACCGTCCAAATGTTATACCGCATATTAATCAATATCAACGCCGTATAAAGTGTTGCCGTGTACATGCTCGAAATGTGTATAGCCTGACTGATTGGATGCGTGTCTTGTTTTACGGTTGTCCCGATAGCCCCATTAACATATCACCCGACGTCGCTATGAATGCTTTGCCTATACACGCGGTAGGGAAAATGACCAATCTGAAGGAGAGATAATATGGTTTGTGGAGGTAGTTATCATGGTGTTTAAACCCCTTAGCTGTCACCCAGAGCAATCTCACCACCGTTAGATACCGGGATCAGGTCCTCCAGCTCCATGTTATTCCCCTTAGCCGCCATAGCTATCTCATCCTCTAGAAGGACAATGCAAGGCCTCACGTTCCAAAATGTTTAGTGCTTTTCTAGCCCAAAAGAATGTCCCAATATTAGATTGGCAACCACACAGTTAAGATTTGTCCCCTGCGGAACATTTGTGGCACAACACATTTCAAAGAATAATTAGATTGTTGATTTGTATATGGTAAGGAGAGTACGGCATTGATCGCGGTCAACGAAGGATACACGTGGTATTGAATAGACACTGGGAAAGAAGATGAGTGGCTGTATTGCGACGTCATACCTGACACCGCCGCTTTTGTAAACAGCTTCATTTTTTTCTCATAACTTAGTAAAAAAGGGTCCAGTTAACTGTTAATTTAACTCTAACGAAATATCATCAATAACCTTTGTGAAATTTATCACCAAATATATGTGGTACTTTTTCCAGCGGTATACAATGACAATAATAATAATAATAATTCAAGGTTCTTTTATACCGCTTTATCACAACCTGTTGTAGGTCGTCTCAAAGTGTAAAATAATAAATAAAACGACTATGATAATATAATTATTGATTTATTTCAGATCTCACAAAGTTATCAATACCGTTGGCAATTATTGTCGAAGGCAATTTCTCGGAAAACTTAGCTAATAAATCTTCAACTACCTATAGGAATTACTACAACGCCTTTAACCTATCAGTAAGTTATTTTGTAATATTTTTCCGATGAACGCAGAATGTTTCTATTTCGTTTTAAAATGTCGTTTGGTTAAAATGATTATCATAACATACCTCCTGTAACAATAGGGTATATTTTCTTTATTACGAGACACATTCATTACAAAAGTCTTTTTTACGTTCAAAACATTTCTGTGACTCGGACTATCCCGATCAGTTTGTATTTTAATTGCGATTTAATTCAGGTGTGCAATTGTACATTAATTGATATTTATTGATATAATTGTAATTGTAAACATTTTATATTACAAAGTAGAAATATATCTTTAAGTTGAAATGACGCCGACTAAAATGAAATTTAGCTCGAAGTTTTAAGTTAAATTGATCTGTTATTTATTTACAATACTCGAGAGAAAAGAAAGCAGACAACGTAACAAATGTTTCGATTTTGAAGAGAAAATATACTACACCTAAAATAATGCAAGCTTTAATAAATATATTATTGTATACGACCCTTCAATAATTTTTCATATTCGAATACTTTCCTGGTTATAATGAAGCATTGTATATATGTGATTATCATAAATGTGTTTTTATTCTTTTTCAAGTTAACGGAACTTTACAAGAACAGATCTGGTTTTATAAGTGTAGACATCGACAGTTTCTTGTGAGTGTACACATATGTATTTATATGTATAACATAATATACAAACAAACGTTTTACTAGCTTTAAAAATAGGAACATCAATATACCAACTTCACATACAGCTGTTGGTTATCGACAAGTCCAATACATATTTAATATAGAATGATTGGCAGGTAGAAGAATCATTATATTTATTTGCTTTAAAATTAAGATGTGTACAATGAAGATCCCATGAATATAATCATACCATAATTTCTTTTTGTTTGCAATTTAATTATGCACAAAGAATGCATAACTTGTCAAGCATTTATATTTTCCTTTACGAAACGAGCAATACAAGCAAACTCTGTTCTTGCGCTAATGTATTGTCAGCTATTTAGGATAGACTCAAAGCTATCTAGCTTAATCCAATGTGTATCTATGTTTATTTTAGCAAAGGTTCCATCGGATGCAACTTCGGTTTAAATGTAGCACCGACTCCATCATTTAACGTCAACGACTTAAACAGTTCACTTCTTACAGAAAATTATTCAACCTTTTCCGTGCGTGTTGGAAACACTTCTTCGTTAAAAGTTGATATTGACAAGACAAGGACGGCAATGGTAAATGGTACGTATGAATATATTCCTTCCCAGTCCATCCATTGTCCAAATATATAACGAAACAAATGCTGTCATTTATTTCTGTCCCTCCTTTTGTGTTTGTGTTTTAAAGGACATTCCAATATGGCTGCCACACCAAACTGTATATCAAATTAAATAATGCATTCCATAAGCATTAAACAATCCCTGTCATAAAATAATCCTCCTCCAATATTTCTCAAACATAATTGAGATACATGCACAATGAATTTCAGAAAAAAACATTCAATAACTGATGTAAAAAAACACTTTTTATGTGTCCATTTTCCAAGCTAAATAAAAGTCACAATTCAGGAAAAAGAACGTTTAAACTTGTAAATATCATAAGGTTGGAGTTCCATGGAGATGCATTTGTCGAGAAAATGATACGTATAAACATATATCTTTCCAGTCCATCCATTGTCCACATTGTTAAAGGTTTAAAAATGCTGTCATTTATTTCTGTCCTTCTTTTGGTTTTTGTGTTTTTAAGTCTATATATGCTCAGTTTTGAGTTTTGACTTTATAAATAAATCTTTTTTCTTTTTCTTTTCTAACAACAACAAAAGCATTCACAGACCCTTGCAAAGCGTTTCAAGTCAACTGCTCACACGATACATTTTGTGTGGTAGATACAGGAAAGTTTGTTTGCAGCCATAAATGTAATACAAATAACATTTGCGCAAAGAATGGCGAATGCTTTGTGGACACACACGGAACAGTCAAATGCAGGTAAGATTGCGTTAATACACTTCTATATCTTACATGTTATTGTCAATATGTCGTCTACATGCAGAACTCAACATGGTTCGTTAGTTGAATCATAGGTATAAACTTTGATATGGAAGATGATATGATATTGTTCAGTGTAATATCAAACACCTGTTCGATATATAACACAGATAGCAAAATCCTTGTTAGTAATACTAGTTGAAATGATATGGTTATTAACGAATTCACGATCAAATGAGAGAACAGTAGCGTTTATCTACATGTTATAGTGCGTTTACATGTTACAAGTTACAAGTTAATTTGTTATTCAAGAGCTTGTTCCGGATTTCATGATTTCTGTAAAAGCTGTTTACTATCGACGGTCAAACTTACAACACAGGGTTTCCAAAGATGAAAGTTGATGAAAAACAATAACAAGCTTTATGGTCGTCATCATAATTCCATATAGAAATATCAGATCTTTTATGTGATATAAGGTCGATGGTTTTATTACGCTCATGAGTAATGAATGCTGAATCATCGCCACTACACCGGTTCTTATAATCCGTTATTAATTTATAAAGAATTGATTTAAGCTTGGTTTTATTTTACAACTCATGTATATGTAATTCGTATAGTTAGTGAGATAAAAATTCCCTCACTTTACGTACAATGTATAAAGTAAAAGTCAACACGCACTAAAAAGAATATGATACACTCGCAGACTACAACAAACGATCAATGCATTTCGTTTCATTTGCATCCACATTTAAACCGAACAGTTGTCATATGACAAAAATGCCATTTGCGTTTTGATCATTACCTCCCCCACCATAATGCAACAATGTGACAGACTTCTAGTGTATATTTCGCTCGCTAAGCTGAGTAGCTTCTCCATCCAGACTTTCTATGATAACCACTATGATATTCTTCGTTTCTTTTTCCATACGAAGATCGGTATGGTTTTTCTCATTAGTGTGCTTTATTGTTTCTTTGTTATTCACCTATTCTCTTAACGCGTGACTTCAATTAGATTTGAACTTTATTCACATTGAGGTTGTCGTCGATGAAACACCTTCTGGTCCTAATGATCACAATGTAAATCTGTCTTTTGTTTATATTTTTCAATGGTTTTATAGTTTTGTGTTTCAAATAACGGTTTTTTTCCCGATTCTGATTTATCGTGCTGTATATTTAAACAGATGTCGAGAAGATTCCATGTATGTGTATAAAGGTGACACCTGCAAAGAGAAGGTAATGGTTTTCTTCAGCGGGAAAAACACAGCCATCATCGGCGCCTCTGCAGGGGCTGTCATCGCCTGTCTTCTATTACTTTTTATCTTCCTGGGCGCTAGGTGGAGACACAAACGAATAGGAAAAACAACTGAGTAAGTATTTAAATATCATACACATTTGTATTGTTGTTTAGACGTTTACATTAAAAAATAGCCCAATATTGAACTTTTATATACTGCTTATCGGAAGCAATATGGACACCAAACGGAGCTTATCCTCTCTGATGAAAATTCAATATCAAGTGCATAGATGTCCCGTCCATGCACACATTTTCATACATTGATAGAATATGAGTTTTTTGTGTGATTTAGCATTATGGGATGTAAAGTTAATAGCAATAATTGAACTTACAAGTAATGTGTCGAACTTAGACTGGGTCTAAGTGTTACTCGATTCAGAATGTTATGAAACGTATATATTTATTTTGACAGATAGGTATCAAACTTGAATGAGAAATCCGTTCAAATTTAAGTTACTTAAACAATCTATGCTTGACATGACTTTTATAGAAATTGTATGGCGAACATGTTAAGAAGAATTTGTCGAGAGATATTTTAACTAGAGTCACATAAAATGTACTGAATACTAATTACCTTCTGAAGCCCTGGTTTTTGCATCTCCTGATTTTTTTTTTATCCGGGGGTTCATGATGTGTCACTTTGCTTTGAGTTCTTATTTTTGTCCTTGTGCATTGATATTTTTTTCATATTTTCATGCTTTTAATAATCAAAGTGAAAAGCTGTCCGACCCTGAAGAGATAAGGAAGGATAACTCCCAGATCGAGAACGTGCCGATGGATGGTGTGGGGAAGACTAACCCGATGTACCGTCCAGACAAAAGTGACCACCATGACGAAAGACACGGTGACTACTACCCCGGGGAACGCTCGGACAGGGATAACATATACGAGGACGAGCTGGCTTATAATGAAGGAAGATACTACAGAGTACTCAAAGACCCCGACAACAGGTCAAAGGTCAGATACAAATACATTTCTAATACTACCCTTACCAGGTGAAATTTATCTGACTGTTTGTTAATTTGTTACAGAATGAATCAAATCTACATATGTTCGATAAACACGAACTCGACCAAATTTGCTATAACTGGCGGTGATAATGCTTTAATAAACTGATGGTATAATGCTACGTAAGAAGCTTATTGGTCACATTTTATTTTTTTAGAGTTTTTCTAGTGTTTATCTAATGCTATGAAAATATGAAACTCAATCATTTTTAATAAAAATATGGAAATTTAAACTGAAAAAATGGCTTCCAACACAACCATCTTCAGTTGGCTGTAATGTTAACAAACTAGAAAAATAAGAAGGCGCCACAACTAAGGAAATTATGTCATTACATATAAACAAGAGTGAGACAAAGCATGTGATGCACCTAAAAGAAGGGTATAAAAAGGTAGTATCCGTATAACACTTAAAAGTAGATTTAAATGTCTATCAACAATGTCCCTTTAGGGAACATTTTCAATGATTCCCTCATAGGTCATCGTAGGTCAAAGATACCAGCATGACTTCTTCTTTCGAGAGTGAATGGTACTAAACGTGAAATTTCCTGTTTCTCAAGTATGGATATGACATAAGGGATTTGGCATTGTATTAACTTTTAATGGAAGTCCGAATGTTTTGATATAAAACTGACTATTGAATTGTTATTTTACTGGAAATAGCTTTGCAACATGGACAATTTGGCGCCAAAGAAGTAAGGTCATATTCAACGTTTTGTTGTGTCTGAAATTATATATACTTTTACTTCTGCAAGTACTATTTTGGTTTTATTTCAGGCATATGTTTACCAACCCTCTAACATGTCAATACCAGATCAAAGATCAAGCACGGCTTCCAAGTTTGATGACCTTGATTCCAAGCCGCTGTCTTATCATTTGCGACCAGAAAGAGAGCAACAATCCTTTCACGATATGGTCGACACAGAACAGCCGGTAATACATAACAATTATTTATATTATGTATATTATTTTGGTAAAAAACATATTATGTATTATCGGAGGCATTAGAGACCCGGACGTCCGATCTCTAGGTGGACATTAAGCGGATACCAGTTTAAATTATAACACCTATGATTAAAATTTGAAGAAAAAGACAATTTTCTCTTTTTAAAATTCGAACCCAGCACCACCTCCGAACTCGAGACGGACGGTCTCGGCCACCTGGATGCCGGACAACGAGCCTGTTCAGTTCCAGTTTAGTTAATATTATTATTTTAGATAAACAATAAAATAAAAATACAAGCATATATAAATGCTCCTGTGGACATTTTAAAGGTCATCAAAACTATCACAGTGAATATAACCATGTAATAAACGTTTGCTTAACATCCCAATTCTGGTTAAGAGAAATCCATATATAGTTTTAAGAGTCCAGGGTCGAGATCATTCTCTCGGCGTAAATGGCGAATTTAAAAACAGATATGACTGTACTTGGAGCTCATACAGTTTCCCTATTATTGTTATATCCCTTACTAGTGAGGAGGTGTTTTTATACGGCTTTGCAAGTTCGTCCGTCGTCCGAAGTAAAAAACAGTGCACAAGATGATTTATGGAAGACTGATAACGATCATATCTATACAATAATACGCCTATATCGAGGTCTACACCTGATTAGATTTGTTTGTGTATATCGGTCAGATATAAAGGTGACGGGCAAATCGGCGGTATAGGTACATCTATGTGAGCCTGCTCTATCTTTTAAACTTTCACGTGATGAACGTCATGCTCATATTAGTTCAGATGGCTTCGTGTCCCTTTATAATTACGATGCAAATTAAGAAGAAAATATCGAACATTTCTCTTTTATTTAAATACATATATCGTAAGCCTTTACAACGAACCGTAGTTTTGTTGACTCAAGTTGTTTTGTCCTGTTTCAGTACTCAATCCGACGCCCGCAAATCATGCGCTCCACAATAAACTCAAATGGGTAAGAATATTTCCATACTTCTTTCATTCTGGATTTAAATTGTACAAGGACGTATACCATATATGGTATAAGCAACAATTACATGTATCACTCTGGATCTCTCCTGGTGCTGTTTTTCTCGTATTAAATTTTAAGTTTCGATTTTGTTATGTGCTTTGGCCAATTTGTTTTCAACGTTTTTGTAAAACCACTTTTTCTGTGCTTGAATTTATCTAGTTTTAAAAATCAGTAAATATTTCGAAGATATATGTTGAATAATACTCAAGTTTACGTGGTGTTTCTCTGTAATTTGTCTTTCTTTTCTTCAAAATTGTACGTTCCAAGTAAGCGTTTGATACAATTCAACCATACTAAACTATTAACATGGAACTATGTTAATACATGCTACCGATTATTAATCTATGATTATTCAAAACTTGTATAATATCTGTTTACATTGTTCTCAACTGACCCAACAGAACCTTTATCCTTCAAAAATTCATTTTGTTACTTAAATTCACTGTAAATGATTTCATATATATACAGTATACACAAAATGATTCATAAGACGCAGTATCATGAAAGTTAATTTATGTTTCAAACTTAATTGTGAAAGGTAATCTTAATGATATGTAAAGCAAAGTATTATTCGTCGTTTTTTCACACCAGTTCCGACATTTTATTTTTTCAATTAGTTATTTTAAGAAAAAATCACTTAAAATAGTATTTATGACGTCATGATGTTAACGTGTATTATCAATATCGGTGTATATATCAATCGAATGGAAGGATTTGTATTGAAACAAAATGCGTACCTACTTGAAGTTCATTCTTTTTGTAATGGATTTTCTTCAATTAATTTAATGATAATTGTATTCATAATGAATGGTTATATTTTATATATATCTTTCGTTGTGTTTACTTTTAAGTTTTTATTTTTTTATTTATTTATTATTTATTTGACGAGTAATTATGGTGGTGATCAAGATAAGATAGTTTGGTATAGCAAATGATAAAAAAAATATTTTACTCATAAAAGATTCTTTGGATATATTGTACTTCACTTGCTGATTTTACATGGTGTTGAGCATTGTTGAAAGTGGGGAAAAGAATAGACTTTAACCTATTCGTTGTTTTGCTCGAATAAAGGAAATGATGAAAATGCCTTAATGATTCCCGTACCACTAAAAACTCTAAGTGTTTGAAACTGATTCACCAGCACGACTATTGATAATGTATTAAGTTATAATTTCTGACAAGAGAAACATTGCATTGCGAGAACTTTATGAGAAATAATAAATATGAAATAAACAGTACACATATACATATAAACCACAAAATTCATCGGGGCTAGACCGGGTTTCGCACATTGGACTTCAGACTGTTGTATTGTTGCTCTAACCGATTGAGCTACCTGGTCACTCGAAATATCCTGCCCCTTCTGTGCAGCAGTTATATTCACAAGGAAGTTAAGGGGAGGTTACTGATTAAATGAAAAACCACACTGAAGGGGAACAGAGTCCCGTAAAACCTTTAATACCACAAACAAAGTACCTATATATAGCACTCGACATGCATGTTGGGAAGTCAATATACTGTTGTTGAAAACAAACGTGAAATAATAGCCAAAATATATATCATAGAAACTGAAAGAACATATATCTCAGCAGTAAGTGAAAAGAACTGGTTCGTGGTTGTTATCATTTTTGAAATTAATAAAACGTATTGTCATATATGTTAGCATTTCAATATGAATAGTTCAAACAGTGCCATTTTATGTATTTCTTGAAGATCATTTTTTTCTCTCTTTGGTAAAAATGTGGTATATATCTCTGTTTCAGATACCGATAGAGCGGCAAAACATATGAGATACAAAGAAGATTTTGTACTATGTGTACGGATTTCTCTTCAATCTCTTCGGGAATGACCTATGTATACTAATGCGACAATGGATTGTGAAAAGCCAACAACTGATTAACATCATATACATCAAATACAATACATAATCCTTTTTTGATATATGAAAATGTAAGTTTTGTATGACATTCATCATCCTTGAATTGTTGTGTATTATGGCAAATATAATCATTTGATTATAAAGATACTCGTTAAAAGTATTATTGTAAAGAAACAGTTCAAAGATAGAAATGAAATAGAAAATAAAACAGTTAGGGGACCTCAAACGGGTTTGAACCCAAAAAACATATTTATGAAAAGAGCTAAACGAAGTTACATTTACGAAGCAGGTGGTGAGTACACAAATTATCGTACTCATTTGCTCGATTAAAACATGTATTTTTATTTTTTTATGCTGACTTAACTGTAAAACATTGTGGCAAATTCCACCAATACGGTATCTTCTGAAAAATCATCGCAACGATTTATTTTCTTCGAATTAGCGAAATTACTACAAAAATAAACCTTACGAAATGTGTACCTTTGCTATGTTAGCAACATCCACCAACTATTTTGGTTTCGGAAACGAAAGCTACTACCAAAATGCTTGGAAGGTATGATTTGTATCTTATTGGAATACGGTGTTTACTTCTAAATGATTGTATTCATTTGTAAACAGGCATGTGTTTCATGTCTTTGATGTTAAAGTTTTTTTCTTTTAAGACATTGCGTATAAAATCATTTGCATAAGTATTTATTTAATTTTTAGTTTGTTTCATGTCAATTTGTTTCTTTACCAATTGTTTTAATAATACGCATGCCAATCAAAATCTAATGAAGAAACATAAAAAATGCTTGTTATATTATTATTTAAATCAAATCAATCTGAAACTTTACACTTATGAATTGTTTTAGAAAACATTTCAAATATATTGTGACAATGTATAAAAGTTGGTAGTATAGCTCATTTTCATATCTATGCATTGACATACAAAAATATAAGCTTTATATTCATTTTGAAGATTATATAAATCACTTTATCCAAATATCAAATTCAGAATGCATAATAAGATTCCATTTTGTACATATATCTTGTTGAGAAATGCATGAGGTATGATCAAGTTTTTTTTATTTTTTTAAATATTAAAAAACAAATATAAGCATATTAAATATTAAGCCGTTTGCCCTACATGACCATTGCGTCATGTCATGTCAAACTTAAATCATCGAAATTTTCCATATGGTTTCTAATTGTGGTGTATAGCCTTGCAGAAATTGAAACACGACTTTGTTCCTCTTTTTTCATCAGTTTGTGTATTGTTAGTTTAAATGATTGAATAAGGATATGATCATTATAGTGTTTTGTTAGTTTTGTTTACATATCATAATTGAAATACTTTCATTCAATTTGTGTATTTTTAAAATATATGTGTTTACAAATATTATTCACCAAGATGTGTTTCTACAGATCCTTGGATATGTATTAGCAAATTTGGATTCATACCATTATTAGAGCATTTCTACATTTGAATGAATCGTTAAATCGTTAGAGTTGATTTGTTTTATTTCAGTAAAATCAGTTATATTCCTTATGTATGTTGAAGGGCTGGACCCTTTGATCAGTAATGACACTGCGTCGGTTGAACCATTGGTAAACGTGATAACATATTCAATTCGTTTTTATGACAGAGTTCTCAATTCAACTTCAGCTCAAATACCAATTCTTATTCTTCATTATGTCTCGCGATAAGAAATATTGCACATTTCAATCTACTAGAGTTTGTATGATGTATTCGAAGCATTTGTATAATCGTCTGAATTATGTAAATACTTTTCACGTGAATATGTATATAAAGGTGTTTATTAACATGCAATGGAGGACAAATCCCGTTTTACCTTGCTAGGTTATCTCAAGTACACGGTGAAAAGTAATTAACTGACCAATTCGACTTTACAGTTCATGCATTTCAACATTTATTCATTTTATCATTTGAAGTTTATCTCAGTAGAAAATCTGTTTATTGTAACTTGGTAAGGAAAAGGATAAAATGGCTAGGTGAAATTTGTGAAATTAACTCATCATATTATAAAAGCTTGTTCACGTTTGGTTCAAATCATACAGCAAATTGAGAAAAGATGAATAAAAATAAATGAGTAAATGGATAATGGGAAACTGAGCGTAAACACTTTTATAAAAAGGAATTGTCTGTCCCTTCCGATATTTTATATATCTTTATTGTATTCACCTTGCAATTCTTTCCCTCTTTATTGTTTCACCTCGCTATTTTTTCTCTTTTTCTATAAAAGAAGCAATATGTATTCAATAACTTTCTAAAAAGTCATTAAAATCCTAAATTTCAAATTATCTTCTTTGTAAATCATTGAATTTCCATAGTACATTGTTTAAATGTGATACAATTTAAATTTCAATAAAGTGATTTTGCTTGTAAATCATTTTTGACTTCTTGATCTTTATTTAGTTATTGTAAGATATTTGGCCAATCACCATATACATAGACTCTCTGCAGGATAAATAGATGGAGTTAGATCCCCTGGAATTTCAGGGGAAGAACAATTGATATTTCTTGTGATTAGTTTTTTATAGACACGCCCAAATAAGAGATTTACATTAACTTCTTTTCCAAAAGAGATTTGTTTAATATTCAACAAATCTGCAAGATTAGAAGTCGTAAATATTAGAAATGTCACAGTTGAATGCCAATACAACGGTTACATGAGCGTATGTAAGTTTGTACAGTGTATCTGCTATATACAAACATGTACAAGTAACATATTTCGACATAATTTATTAAATATGTCGTCATTAACAAAGAAGATGTCAACATAACCTTAGAAAATGTTAACATAATCTAACAATATTTCGACACATTTTTTAAATATATATCAACATAGGATTACTTTTCTGATATAATTGTGCCGAGATCACTATTATATAAAAAAGCTTACTCAGCTTTTTCGTGTTAAAGCTCTGATGTTACAGCGACTAAAATCAACAAACTGGGAATGTTGGTCTATAGTCTTTGGTTTTGAAATACTACTGTTATCCTTTTTTTTTATTAAGACGATATCTTTTTTTGCGGTGCTTTTCATATACTTTACTGTTGTTATTGACCGTTCACCAGCTCTCCTTAACTTTTTAAACACTCTTTAAAAACTCTTTACCGTTACATTTGTTGACAAGGCATTAATACCTAGACGGACAAATTACAACACGGTCTGTAAAACACAAAAACATAATGCAACTTACACGCAACACAAAAGCAACAAAACTGTGCGTTTGAAAACAGTAGAGCTGTCTCGTTCGATAAGTGGCACCGTTTTGACCTTTCCTGGCGATTACAGGGAATTGCACCATCTGTGGGTTTGTTGTTTATATGCAAAGACCACATAGTCGAAGCAGTACAACATGAAGTCGTTGACAAATATAAGCAATGAAGTATGTCATTTACAGAACCAGGTTGATGTTAAAAATGTTTTAAAATATTTTTGAAAAATTGACAGCTTTGTTCGAGTAAAACTATAATAGTAGTTATCTATTGAAGTTGGTTAACATAACTATTATATCAGCAAATTACTTATATTAACCATATACGAAAAGTGATACATGGTATTACAACCAATATTTGGATACACCGTTGAATTTAACCAAATAAGAAATAAGTTGTGTAATATATAAAATTGTATTGATTATGTCCGATTGCAGATGAAACCTGGCTCATCCTTGACTTAACATAAAATTGAGAGAAAAGAAACATAAGTAGCAAGCAGTAGCCAGGCAAAGCAGGATGAATACAGACAAAAACCTTCTAAATACTAAAAGGTAGACTTTGTGATCATAGTCTTACTGATAACGACATATTACGTAATCAGGTTTGATAAAAATACACGTACAGTGCGTTTAAATCAATATATATATACACCTACTAGGTTGTTGACAGGTAAATGCTCCGCTGTATCAAATCATCGATAAACGCAGCTGTCTTAGTCCCGGCCGATAACACTGGGATTTATGTAATAAAATACAGTATAATAATGAATAGACGTCCATAACCCTTTCTTAGATTCTGTTTAAAATCAATGTTAATGTCACTTTGTCCTAGGTGAACTAGGGATTGACCTACTACTTCGCCATGTCGGCGACAATAGAGTTGGGGAGTTGTGATTCAACACTGTGTCAGTATGTATTTGTCATGATGTTTCAGCAGAGTATGACAAAATATTATCATCACCAGCAAATGAATAGTACGTCGTTTTCTACTTTATAAGAGATTTAAGAATTGTAGCTGCATCTTCAAAGAATGATCTAGAATAAATCTCTTCCTAACTGAAATGACAAGTAAGTATTTTACAAACGCTTTGAGATATTATATTTCCTTCATACTCAAATATATTCTTGATATTAATGTCCATAGACAAACACATAGTAATTGTTATATGGCGTTTATAGTATACGTATGAAAGAAAAGCTGTGTTTGAATTGTGAAATTGCTTTTTGGGCTGTGATTGATCTCTAAATAAATTTCAAATATAATATCATATATTTATTAGTTAGTAGTAGTAGAACCCCTGTGTATTTTTTTCACTGGTTCATTCATTGTCTTCTCAAAAAATGAACCTGTACTTTGTTGAATTGTGAAGTTCAAATAATTAATTATTGTATACACACATCCTCTTCTGTTACAACAGTAGCTTAAATCTATTAGGATTTCCACCTTATTGTCCCCTAGCATCGCCTATGAGTCATAGAAGGACAAAACAGCTGTATGATGAGGTGTAATTCATATTTGGCTTAGTCTTCTATTAACGATTTGTTAAGGTGCGTCAACCTGTGTGTATGTTTTACGTTCTTTGTTAATGAGAGTTTATGTTCTTCATAATAAGTCGATTTCATATACAGAGGTGCCATGTGTATCAAACATACATTTATCTTAAAATCTTCATTTTAGATTGCTGCTGTATATTACTCTGTTTTCTGCACACTTTGATAACTTTTACTGACCTAACGTCGGGCAGTAGAAGAACCGGTAAGTGATTAAAAATTACCCATGAGTTTAACAACCTCCCACAACGTCAGTCACTGCATGTAAAACCAAATATGTATACGTGATCCGGCACATCACATTGTATGACTGGTATAACAAGTTCATTGACCTGTAAATGTTCGTTAAGATAGCTTTACTTAGACAGCACGTATTGAAAAATATAAGTGTATCTCTTATCAAAATACATGTAGGTTTGGTTTACTAGTATTAGTTTTAGTTATAAATAAACTGATAAAAGTTATAATGATTAAACATTAATTATTAACTTGATCTTTTGTACCTGTTAGGTTTGAAAACAAATACGCGATATTTTTATAGAAGAAAAGTAAGATGATTATTTTACCTAGTACAATTGAAAAAACCTGGCAGTTACTATTTTAGTATTTGGTAGATGTGGTATGAAAAAATAATTATAATTGACGATACAAGCCCATAATTACTGATTGCAGCCGATGATCTTGCGTCATGTGACTGTGACGTTTACAGACGGATTCATAAATGGTCTGACGACGATGCTAAACTCACAAGGGTTTATTCAACCTCCACGAAGCCACCATCACATACAACGACATCTCACACTACCTACGTCACGCGTCCAACGACGGTTACTCCTATTTATTTATCAAAAGTGTCATCGCTGATTTTCCCAGCATCCTCTACAACTACAAACGTCCTAGATAATCATCGAATGACAAAGGAGCCAGGAAGACTTGCCTCGTCATCAACGTCAACGACGACGCGGTCAACGACAACATCAACAACACCGTCTACGTTGTTTTGGTCTTCATCCACGACACCCTCATCGTACACTATAGGAACATTTTCATCGTCGTCATCGACGACGCCGCTTTCCACTTTTGCTTATTTTACGTATACTAAACTGAGGCTGATGTCATCATCACGTGGTGTAATTGCAACAAGGATGCTTTCAACGTCAACAAGTAGGCCGACAAGAGAATACACATCAACAACAGAGAGAACGAGGATGACGACAACTACAAATAGTCTTTTACCGTTTCGAATGAAAGAAGACAAACATGTAAACGATAAAATATCCTCAAAAAACAATAAGAAATTATCCGCAAAATGTATAGAATTTTGCCGAGCAAGAACTACAAATTTCCTATCCAAATTAGCAAACAACCCAGGCGATCCTAACGACCTCTATCGGGAAAACGTAATTGGTAAGTATGACGAAATCTTATAGAACCGTTTTTTCTATACACATTGATCTTCCATAACTCTGGTAAATGTTATTACGATCAGTCCATTTGTCACTAAGTGTAACCATTGATTATTCTTACGAGGACATCGGACAAATGCAACCTCCTACCTTTACGATATATTTGATATAGAGACAAACCAGGTGGTTCCACGTTTAACTTACTATTACATATAAAAATTTCATCAAACTTAAAAAGAAAATATCGTTTGCTTTATATATAAATAGGCATAAGGATAACTTATGTTTTTATTCGTATAATAAACTCTAGCCATATATGTAGGTAATATACTCAACGTACCTACTTACCTAACACATCACTATCTTATTCAAAGCTATTTAATAACTTCATTATAATGCTGCTTGTTTCACATATCAAACAAAATGTGCAATCAAGCAGTTATCTGTCAGAGCTATTTTTCAGTAAAATTCTATAAGTAAGATACAAAATGTATGTATACTTTAAATATGTATGCACAATTCGTTTATTTATTTGTTCACTCACTTACACGGAATCCAATTCTATATGATTCATTACTATGTTTATCCTACAGACGAAGTACCGATATCGGTTGATTTAATACTAGTGGTGACTGCAGATTACTCTCTGGAACTGAACGAGCCTACCTCTGCTGTATACAAATATGTGGTTACAAGCTTAAACGACTTGGTGAGTGTGTCTCTTTGATTTCGACTAATTGCAAATCATGTAACGTAAATATTATGTTTGACGCACTGTCACAATAACTGTAAGAGAAACAAAATAATCATAATCATCTCTGGAACATAAGGTCTAATTCTCTTTTCACTATTTAATTATTCACCCTGTGAATTATTTCCATGCTCAAATTCTGCTGTAGTTTCGTTCGATGCTGAGTCAGTTTAATGCTTTTGTTTACCTTTGGATATTGTCTATCGTTCCTTATCTTCATCGACCCAGATGTTTATAATAAAACACGGTTTGGCCCAGAACTAAATAGTTACAGGTCGGTCTATTAGAGCAAAATGAAGATAAGAACTACATATTTTGCATTCCTTAATCAAACACCAAATTTTTATTTTATATTAATATGTAAAAACAAGTTATGCATTCAATTTATATTATTGTTAATTTCGTTAAAATTTACAAGGAATCAAAACCTCCTGTGGATTTTTATCTCCTATCATTTTCAGCTTGTGACTGTGTATAACTCAACGAGAGGATTTCAGAGGTTGACGATTCGGAGATTAAGGTAACGATTTGTGTCGCTTGGTAGTTAGAATAGAATCATATTGATAAAGTAGCTGAAATGTTCATACACTGTCTGTCCACATTCCTCTACATTAATGGTATTGATTAATATACATTAAGCTTAGAAGCACAATCGGTTAAACATTTATGGATGTAAGAAATTGATATTTAAACTATGTTAAAAGATAAAAGAAACAGTATTGTTTATCTTATGTGATATTGATATAAAATTTCTTTTTTAATTATGCCACAAAAACTTGCTGTAAATTACCTCTGAACTTTTCATAGTGGCAGATAAAAAGGTTGCCATGAATTTTGTCGAATTCGGTTTTGTACAAGACCGATAGGGACAAATTATTACAGTATACACAAAGCATGTAAACACCCTACATAAAGACGCAAAGTTGCCTCATTGATAGTTAAAGCTTCGTTCGACAACCGGGACCATTGCAGAGTAATCGTTTTTGAATGCACTTTTTAATTCTGCATTCTGGATCAAGTCGCATTTAGCCTCATAAGCCTGATACGAGCAGACTAAATTTCAAATATTTTGGACTCAGATGATGATTGCTTGAACTATGTATTTTGATCACATTGAATGAATACAAGTTCATGCATATTATTACAAAATATATAACATTTTCAGAAATAGATCAAGGACGCTTGTTGCACATTATCTTTCAAACACAGTCACATTGTACTTCGTCCATGTTGATACGTGAAAACTTTGTATGTCTTCAGCCAGGCTGGTTTTAGTATATATATATATCTATATATCTTGTTTAACAGGAAGGGCAGTATTATCTGTGAGTATACTATCAGCTTAATCCTGAAAGGTAATGGATCGGTGTCCGAAAGTGTACTGGAGTCTTTATATGACGTGGAATGGCAACATGCCTATCTACCTGAGAACATTGGTAAAATAAATATTTCTGCAACTCGGACACTTCAAGGGAGACAACTCCAAGTAGGTAAGTGTTGTCCACCGAGACATATTAAATCTATATCCAAAAGAATAGTACAACTGATATATTCTCAATTCCTATAATCGTAATATAATTTCACTTGGTCATCATGACAAAGACTCCGCGTCTGTATTACATTCTAAAGATTCGGTGATTTAAAGCAAATGAAATTATGTATGTGTGGGGTCACATTATAAGACAAATGGAAGGTCTGTTGAGATTTCATTTTATTTCACTTGTTTTTCTCTTCTTGGAGGGGTTAGGGGCTAATGTAAAAATAACGAAAAGTACCAAACATATTTTCAGTTTTTTTTTTTAAATAATATGATATTCAAATTTGGTTATGATACCTGCCTATGAAGTAGAGAGTATATATATATATATATGTATAGTGTCCTTGTTTCTTGTCGATTGATTTGTTTACATCCAAATGACAAGTTTTCCCAATAGTACATCGAGTGCGTTAGAGTGAGATAAAATTGTTCGGCTCGGGGCACTTGAAACATGGATATTTTTGGCCTAATGACATTTCAAAGTCTGCGTGTTTGTAGTACATTTCATATATCCCCTTGTTTTAATGACACAGCAGTCACTTCTGTTTTATATATCATTGACTTTTTGTCTGCATACAACATAAAGGATACTGTGTCGCTTATAAAAATATCTATATAATTATACATTATATCTGAATTGCTGTTCTGGCATGTTACATGCATAAACTTACAGTATACATATATTGTTTTAAAGTTGTCCGAAAGTTGGTTTGCATTTAAAGCAGTTGTTGAAATATTTGCGTTTTGCGCGACCAATGTGAATGAGAGTACGATTGTATATTTAAATATGATTTGATATAATAAGTCTCAGTAACGGAGAACAGGAAACAAAAATTATAAAAGATAATTTTTGCTTTTATTCCCAGATCTTCATGATGTTTTTGTTTAAAGTGATAACACAGTTCCGGTTTCTTCACTTTGGTATGAACTGAGTTTGAGTTTTGACTTTATTGAAAATATACTACATTTTTTTCTAATTTAACCCAAAGAAAATGGTTTAAAAAATCAAAAAGAATAAAATATGGACATTAATATATATATTTGCAGTTGCCCAGCAATTCCAGAACATGTGTTCACTATTCGGACATGAATGTAAAAAGCAAGGACGAATATGTCTTAATGATCAACATAGAGGTCAATCGGTGTGTGTCATTCCATGCAGTGCTAGACAAAGAGGAGATGCTGAAGTATCGTGCCTCGGTGGTAGGTGCGTCTTAGACGACTCCGGACAACCTAAGTGTGTGTAAGTGTTTTATATTTTTGAATAAATTACCATTTTGAGTTACCACTCTCATATCTTATACAATGCGGATTCCTGCAATGTCTCTGAGTGCGTCAGATCACAACGCAGGTTATATTATTAAACATGTCTCACTTATACATTCTTGAGGACATCAATCCCCACCCCAAGTTCCAACTCAAATATTTCTCCTCAAATGAATTCAGTACTATTATCCCGTTATACAAAATTACTAAAGTGTTTTGAATATAAAAACAGTGTCATACATGAACGAATGAAATTTCCTTTAAAATAATTTAATGAGAAAATAATATTATTTCAATCGAAACAGTATTGCACTTGATTTTTGTAGGTCAGTGTGTACGTTTTATGATTGCCAGGTTGTTATTACATAAATCTATATCGAGTAAATATTAACACCTGTTTTTAAAAATGACAAAAAAATTGCTTATTATCGTTTTAAAATTTTTAAATTTACATAAAATTCGCAACCATCACAGATTGTGGAAAAATAGTGTATCAGGAAGGTAATAATAATAGTTGTTGACGTCTTTATGAGAGTACTCATAGATTGGGGCGGTATTTCGTTCCCGGTCATTTAAAGGTCATACACCTTTTGAGGCAATGTAATTGCTCATGAAAGATTTCAATAAGACATATGTACATTATTGAGGTTATGCTTATCGTGCAACTTGAGAAGTGTGACACAAACACAAACATATAAAGACATACATATACATGTTAGTGTAAATATTACACAAAGCAAGCACTTGATACGATCGTCTTGGGGTTTTGTAAATACTTTCATAGTTAAACATTCACATAGGGAGAATTAAAGATCTGAACTAATTGTGTGCATGGAAAAGGTAATTTTTGTTACACCGAGGCCTGGTAAAGAGGTATTCATTCCTTACTTTAAGAGCGCTGATCCAGAAGGTTTAACGAGTTTAGCATTACATTTATGTAATTGTTGCCAAGAAAATAAGAATTTTTACAGAATAAACAAGGTTCTAATATATACAGAAACTGCTTAGTTGCATGACTGGGGAAAATAACAAAAAATGATTTTTTTTCTTGAAACATGTTTATAATTTCTATAGATATCTGCACATTTGGATTATCAGATGCTATTTCTTTAAAGATGCATGTTGCATTTCAGCTGTGATTCTGGGAACACGTGTGAGACAAAGTCTGCCCTGCCAGCTCTGTTGGTTTTGTCATCCATAGGAGCAGGGATGGGAATGCTGCTTTCCCTACTGATTGGACTGACTATATACTTCTACTCTAAACACAGATATAAATCTGCCTCCGGGAAACGGTAAATAACATCCTCTTCAATTTTAATCTTACCACAAAATCACCATGATGTCTAAGAACATTTTGTGAAATGCGGTGAAGGTGAGAAAGCGTTCATGAATTAAATGTTTATTTTTTCAATAAATATGTATAGTAAAACGTCTAACGTTCAGAGGAGCTTCGATTATCGCCCATCTTCTTCGGTTTACTAGGACAATCACTTGTTATTGAAAAATCAACATGTTTTCCTTAACGTTGAGTGGACAGTAGAAACCAAATGAGCTTTTGGCAGATTATCGGAACTTAATAAGCTGACTGATAATTGAAGTCGATTGTCGTAAATATTATTACTACATTTATATCATCACGAAGTAGAAATGAAATACTACCGGAAGTTCAGTTCAAATACATCTTATTGCGTATAAGTGAGTCATAAATATGCTGCATTTATTTAATAAATAATGAGTAGTAGTTTCTTTATATTAATATATCCATTTGTGTAACTTGTTAAATATGTTCATTAAAACTCTAGAATTTTCAAAAATTATAACTAACTACCACTAAGTGGACATATAGATATATAGGTATATATGTATGTACTTCATAAATCATGACGATATCATCTTTATTAAATATGTATTATATGTTCTTACGTTTTGTTACTTTCAGATTTCCAGAACAACATTACGGAGAAAACATAAAAATAAGTGTTATTGAAGACCTAAAAGCAACAAATTGTTATATCTGAAAACATGTTAAAAGGATGTTGATAACAGAAAAGAAACAGGAACTATACAATGTTTCAGCTGTCTAAGTTCATTTTTTTGAAAATCCGATTAAGTTGGAAATCAATATTTAATATCAGTACACATTTACAAGAATTATCGTCCCTTTGAATTTAATTAAGATTATATCTTCACATCTTCTCGTATATCAGTAAACGATAGCGATGTGAATATACAATTTTATTTAGATTGCGTCCCTTTAAACATGTAAAGACTGCTCACTGACACAGAGTTTAAATAACTGCAATAATGCTTCGTCGTCAATATCTTCAAATGATTTGAACCTAGCAACTGCGGCGGCAGAGAAAACACCCTGTATTCGTCACAAAGGTCACCACGTGCGTTCGATTACAAACCGTCCGTCGCAACAATATCATGAACAGTGTTCTTTATTAGTTCACCACCGGTGAAACCGGGGGGACTATATGTTTTGTCTGCGTCCGTCTGTCAATCCGTCCGTCCGTCAGTTGTACATCCGTTATCTTTGGTTAAGGTTTTAGTGTAATGGCTTACCATTCGCTTAATAATGATATCATAATGCTGATTCGTTGCATAGTGGTTCTTTAGGGGTCTACCATTAATTCTGTGGATTACAAAATGGATTGTTTTTGGTCAATTTTTGACGTGTTTTCGGCTTACTATCTTGGCCAAAATCTGCAGGTTTAAGTTTGGGTTGAGTTTTGTAATGGCTCACCGTTCACGTAATAATAGTGTTAGGATGCTGATTTTATGTACAGAGTTTTTTTAGGGGTCTAGCATTTATGTTATGTTGTAAAAATGAAACAAACAGTGACTGTTCATAGGTGAGAAATTGTTATGAGTAGCAATGCTGTGAAGCAGTGACTACAGGAACAATGTCAAAATATCGCTTTTATTGTCTATGGTCATAAACATGTAATTGTAAAACATAAAATAAAACCCAAACAATTTTGACCGGAAGCTACAATTATCAATGTTTAAACCAAACCATGCTTTTTCTATCGTTAACAATTGATTACATCTATGTTTTATTATTGATTTAAACGACGATTTGATTTAGAATTGATATGATAGTTATGTATTTAAAAGGTTTAATGTATTATTCAACTACTCACAAATGCAGAATAGCATTAAGGCCCTATATAATTAACAATCAGAATATGTTGAATCCAAAATGAACTTTTATTGATAGATTACTTATCATGAATGCATAACTGTGAATAAAAATGATTTTGTTGTGTGAATATGAATTGTATGGAAAAACCCCACAAATGAAATAATGTAATGCAGATTTACCGGTATGCTTGTATCTATTTATTATTATATTGTTTAGAAGTGCATGCTGGCTCTCATTTGCTAATAAATATATATATATATAAATATGTAAACAAACAACTGAAAAGAAAAGGAAACATTCCCATTTGTAGAATATTCTGAATATTATTTATATGTATTTACATATGTAAAGCCAAACTTTAAACACCTGTTCGTTAAGTCAAATATTCCAAACACCAAATATGTCCATGTGTATGTGGAAACATACATACTGTAGCTCTTTGTTCATTGTGGATCTATAATATGTATGTAAACTTAATGTGACATGAAACATCTGAATAAAAAGCAATATTTTAGCTCTTTGATTATTGTAGATCAATAACATGTTTGTAAACTGAATGTTACATCAAACATCTGAATAAAAAACAATACATAAGCTCTTTGTTTTAGAAATATTTATTCTACATAGTTTTAAGGTTCATTGTACTCCTCCGCACAAAACTTATATTTGTTTATCACAGGCGATCGTTGACCATTGAGCGTAGAAGTCATTTGGAAAACACGGTATTTAGTTGCGTTTGTTACATGGAGAAATATATAAGGTAGTAGTATATTTATGATAAATTCTTTATCGTACAGGTATTTTCAGTGTTTGTCGTGCGGTGGCCTCTCGATTTTATCCACGTGCTCGCGATGAGAAAATTGTTCACACGACAAACATTGAAAATACAGTGTGATAATCTATAATTATCATATACTTATCAGTGAAATGATTTGTTTTATATGTGTAATTGTGTTTAGTTCAAGGTGGAGTGTGAACATAGTTGAGCTCATGAAATATAAATTCACTGTATATCATATGTGTTATTGCTTATAATTATGATGTTATAGATGTGCATTTCCGTATACCTTATCAATCCATATCAGCCATCTGCTTTTCGGCCCTTCGGTGTTATTGATAAATATATATATATATACATTTGATATGTACAAATTTCAAAACTCCTTCTGAACATCGGATATCGTAGGCACGTTATTAAATTTGAACAATATATGCCGCCCCCATTTGATGTTTTAATGTGTTTTTTATCTAGAAAGACCTAGTATTTTGAATTTGTCCACCAGAATAAATCAATTGTTACAACAATTCTAAATGTTGTCATTTGTCGCCTAAATCTATAAATAACGAGTATGGAACAGTATTTAATGTGCGGTATTGATAAGAAAAAAGGGGATAACTCTTATCAGTTAAACCACTCCACTTTCCACGGGTGCACGGAGGAAATCTCTGTCACCCGATGTCTGTATCGTTTTCATTAACACGCAAAACATAGCCTTCATATTAAACATTCAATGATCACCTTTTCTCCTTATATTAATATATTGGTTGGTAATTTAGGTAACACGATGTCGAATAGCACTGATGAATATTTAATGATAGTTATAAACCACTGTTAAAACTAAAAATAAGACATGTGTCGCATTAATAATGCAATATTTTATTACATAAATAACTACAATCAGTACGATATAAATATATTTACAAATTGTATCTTACATGTACGTCAGATTATACAAAACAGACCACATATAAAATTATTAAATAATCTATCCCATATTTCCTAGCTTCGCATGTCAACATTATTCTCAAATATTGAAAAACAGACAAGATTGCCAAAATGAAATCAAACAAATCGACTTCACAAATATTTTATGCAATTAAACCAAATTCTCTGTCTTACTGACTTAACTACTGTGTAATAAATATATCTCAGATAAGTTCCATAAATGATTCGTTATATACTTTAGAACAAAATTTAACGCCACATTTGGAAGGAGTTGACGAATGTTTTGTATCATATAATTTACCTTACTATGTCATACATGTATAAAACACATAATGTTAAGAAATTACGGATCCCCTGTGACAACGCGAGCTCTACCAAACTTAAACAAAACATGTTGATATGATATGGGAATGAATGCAGCACGGTAGGCTTACCAGCAGGGGGATATTCCGTCTTTGCGTATTGCAGAGTTATCTTCTCTTGTGAGCAGGTATTGATTGTTACGTCATTAGTTTGTGTGAGAAAATTGCGTCGTTTTCAAAAACATTGATGACGTTACTCTCACAAACAAATGACGTAACAATCAATACCTGCTCACAAGAGAAGATAACTCTGCAATATGCAAAGAAGGAATACCGAAGGTGATGTGCTGACCATGTGTCATAGCACATTGAAGGCACAAAGATAGCTGTTGGATTGGTTTCAGGTAAAAACAAAACAATCGCTAGTCTTCTTGTCTCATCAACAATGTGATCCACATTGAGCTTAAATTTTGCTATGCATATCCCAGGGGTGCAGAGAGCGTAAGTGAGCGTTACCCCTGGAGTATCGAGGATGTGAGTTGGTGGGATATTTGTTATCAGAGTAAATTAGTTCGGTAGTTAGGGCCTGGCTACTGGATAGTCAACCCACGGACACTGACCCCCAAGGCGTGCATAGAATTATAAGTTCAAGGTATAAAGAACAGAAATACATCTCTCAGTTAATATTAGTATATGGGGTTAGGTGGATGTTGGATACAGAAACAAAACTGTCTACATCTTCACAAACCGGTAATTAGAGATAGCTACAAGTTGACTGGCGTGTTTGGTAATGACTAGAACAGAGTTTACACCTCGGCTAAATTGGAACATGGGTTACGTGGACATTAGGAATACATACGACGCAGTACGGTACGATAGGGCAGAGAGAGACAGGGTGAGGGAGGAGAGTATGTTTTTGGCCAGCAGAAGGAACAGGTATTAGAAGCCAGAGAGAGTGCCCATGTCTAAGAAGCTAGAGAGATAAGGGTTTGATACAGCTTACACTATCTAGCTGGAATATTTGATCCATTCACTTAAAGATTTGAGACACAACGTAGAAATTACGAGGTTATATTATTGGACGTTGTTACACCTGTACATGTGCTTGTAATGAGACTGTTGATATAAATCTATAAATAAACGATGACTGGTAACAACTAGTACGTGCGTTTACGGCTACTGTGTCACACCCCTTACTACTAACAAATATAATTGAAATTAAAATTAACTTTTACCGGCATGAAATTAGCTTCAATAAACCACTTTTGAAAAGAAACCAATACCTTGCGGGACTTTATGGGGGGGGGGGACAAACAAAAAGATAAATCAACAACATTGTGTTAAGTGTAATTGAAACGGAGCCAGACTAGTATTCAAGCCTTGGACCTCCTATCAGAATACGGTTGGTCTTAACTCGGCTCCCTGACCAACAGTACTCCTTTGTTCTTCTTTAACTACGTCACACACAATAAATACCTTTGCCGAGGGTTTTGCCAAATTTGAAAATCCCGAGGGTGGAATTTCCCTATCTTACACACTTGGAAATAAAAGAGTATTTTCCCTCATTCCAACCACCAGAATAAGCTCAGAAACCATGAAAATGCGTTTGGACTGGCCTTCATTTTTAAAATATAAATTTTCCTCCAGAGATTTTAGGCGAAAACGAAACAGCCAGCTGGATTTATTATATTCCATATTGGAATACAATGTTTGCGCAGGAAAATTAATCACATCTTTCTAACTTGTACGGTAAATATATCGTAAATCTTTTTTTTTCAATTTCATCACGTCGCCTTTTCCGCATTGCGGCATCAGAGAGTTCCAGAATTCCTGACGTCATGTCATTGTCGAACCATTGTGACGTCACGTCACGTGAAATGGTATGTGAAATAGAATTGTCCTACACCCCATTCCTACCCTTGATAGTTATATCTTACACACAGGGAAATGAGAGAAAACTGCATGCATGTTGATTATGCAGTAGGACTTGTTTTTAAGTACAGTATAGAATAATAATACAGACCCCAGACTTTTGAAAAATAAACTTGGGATCATTCCATTTTATTTCTTTTTTTTAAAGATATACCTAAGACATAGAGTTGATATTCAATCCATTCAATCCATTCTATTTTGAACAGAAACAAGATTTTGACAATTTATGTTGCTGGATTAACTATCATTTTAGTGGTAATTTAACAAGATGGTATTTTTGTGATTCAAAACATTTTTTTTTTTTTTTTTTTTTGGTATCGATATGACAATCGACGGTTTAAATGGTCAGTTCAGCTTCCTGAAGAACATCTCTTTTTATATTTCACACATGAAATCACGAGCTACTGACCCGTGTCCACAATTCCATACATAACTAGAGACCTGTAAATTCATACTGATGCTTGTTCTCTGAGCGGGTTGGTTTATATTCCAGTTGAAGTAAGATAAAGGTGTACCGTCCTCATAAATGTAGTTAAAATCCATGTTCTCGGAACGACCCGCTATGTATATGGAATCTATTACATGGGAAACTGAAAAGATAACAAAACATTCAGATCACAATGTCATCGATTTATAAAGGATTGACTTTCGTGTTTGAAAAAAAAAAGATGTATTCCATATTCGTTTAACATTTGAAATGAACTAAGGTTTTGTCCGTGAGTGTTCGGGTGAGTCCTCGAGTGACGTATAGGGTATGCAGTCATGTGGTGTTGTGGTATAGGACGCACATAGGATGTTTCGGTATGTGCATGTGTAATCAAATATAAGAATGTATCACATAACTGACACGTTCAACTATTCCATACGGACATGTCATAGTCATTGTAACACACACATGTAATAAATCCTACAGGTCCTGCGATTGGTCAAAATTGTTAACTCTATGAAGTGCATATTTTGCAGTGAAATTTTGATGTTTTTACTATTAAATGAATTTGAAATGTTTATTTTGTCATTATTATTTTCATTGCATTAAAAATCGTTCATTATTTTTGTTTTAAAATCTGGAACTACTTTGCGCTGCGCGGTACGAAAATACTATGATCGGAGTACTTTGGTTTTGACCAAAATAGAGGCAGGTGATGACACATAATTGTGTTTAATTTTTTTATGTGATAAATAGAATCTTACATGAGTACCCATGTCATATTGAATTTAACTTGTTCTATAAATTCAGTATGGCAAGGACACTCATGTTAGATCCTCTACATATTGACATGGGAGGGAAAAATATAAATGATAGGTGTGTTTTGCGATTGATTGCAAATTGTTAGAAATGAAAAAATAACACGCTATGATCCCATAAATGGATTGTGTTAATCATTTGTATTGATTAGGTTTATATTCGAATAAATATAATAAGGGGGGGGGGGGGGTATAACTACACAGATAAACAGATTTTATTTTGACTGTAGGACTTACGGTTTGAACAAATTCTGACAAGAGCATGGACTTTTGAATAACATTGATCATTAATGACTGTTGTTAAAAATAATAGATCATACATTAATTCCCAATTAGAGTTATTAGTGTTCACAACATTAATTTGATAATTAAGTATCTGAAGGTATATTTAAATACGGATGGATAATAAAACTGGTTTTCTATGATAATAGAGTATCGGATAGTTTCTCCAGTGATGGTCTAGTCAGGACTCGAAAAATTTGATAGTTCTTGATAACATCATCCCTGGTGACAGGCTGTTCCAGATGTCAACAGTTCTGTGATAAAATGAATTCTTTCTTATATTCAGGCGCGTTCTGTCATTGAATAGTTTATACGCATGACCCCTTGTAACAGTATTGTTCTTGTGACATGAACGTGAACACTTTGGGATCATATTTCCCTGTCATGATTTAAAAAAGTTAAATTAGGTCTCCCCTGACGCGTCTTTAAGCCAATGTTTGGAGCTGAAATACCCCAGGTCTCTCCGGGTAGGACAGGTCTGTCATACCCGTATCAATATAGTTGCTCTTCTATGAACGTTTTCAATGGCTTCTATATGTTTTATCGGGTACGTGCTCCACACTGGGTTAGCATATTCAATATTAGGTCTTATGAGTCCTTTGTATAGAGTTTTGAATGTATTATTGTCCATCTATTCTATAGTTCTTCTAATTAAACCCATAATTTAATTTAATGATTTTCTTTCAGATATATGTACATCAAAGGACAGAATTAGATATGAGGTAATATCAGTATGGCTATGCAATACTTTTACGAACGAATTATTACAAAATCATTCGGTTGTTATTGATTCCAATATGTCTCTTATAGATGCGTTCAACTTACTTAGAAAGTCGGTCATGTGTAGCTGCCTCTCCACTGAGTTGACTCTGAGCAGACGTGCGCCATCTTGGTTACAGTAGCTACTCGCATCTTGAACGGATTTTTTTATCCCTGTAAATAACTTGTAACACCAGTCAAGGGTTGGGCTGTAAGTGTAGCCACGATCAGTTGGACAGCTAGCTGTTTAGGATGGAAGGATAATGACGCATCTTAAACATTGAAATGGAGTAAGGCGGAGTACCCAGATAATATCAATACCATGCATTATAATTTTAGTTAATATGTGTCTACATACACTAAAGAAAACATATTTTTACCCGTTTACCCTAATAATGGAGATAAAACAACAATTCAATAACGCATTTTCGTTTATTTGTAAAAATCACTTTTAAAATATATCCTATGATCTAAATACAGAATGAACCGTCATGAGCGCGATGTTCTACAATGTACCAAGCTACATGATGAAGCGTGAGATTTCATTTTCGCAAACTAGTTCTGATCGAGCGAATGGAAGCACTACCTTATTAAACAACTATACAGTACTCATTTACTCCAACTACTGTTACCAGCATGGAGTTTAACAAACATCAATAGAGTTACTATTGTAATAGCGTATTTAAAATGAGTAAGGTAGGTTCCTTAAAAAAGATTAATGTCAGTATATAAATTTTTTTCATGTTACCATTGTCAATATGGTAATATATTTAAACCAACGCCGATCGTAGCTATAATTTCTACCCGAAACGCTTTGGTTTATGTTGAATTTAACGGTCGACAGCATGGTATCAATTCCACCTATGATAATTTAATTACTTCAATTCGAGAATTGGTTTGAAATCCCAGTGTGAATGAGGGGAACAATAAGTATTTTCTATGTTACATATCAATGGTCACATACTATGTTATCACTAATTTTCGTGTCTTTTAATTTCGTTGATTTCGTGGGCAATCATGATCCACAAATGCATAGGTCCACGAAGTAATAACAAATTTGACATAAAGCAGTTCTTCGTTTCAATAGGTACTCCCGATACACGAATGTATATACCCCCGATATAGTGTTTCGTCAGGAAACTACAAAATTTGGGACCGAAGAAAATATCTAATTTCACAGTATATTAAGGAGACTTACCGGTGTTTTTCCTGTATGAAATCCATCCATTCTCTGAAACCGTTCCTGCCGTACTACTGCTGAACACGAAATCATAGATGAGGCAGCTTCTCTCGCCAATTTGGTACGATAACGCCACACACGAGGAGTTGCTGATGCAGTTTACCGCGCAATGCAAGGCGCTGCATGTTGTTATAGAAAGATGTCCACTACCGGCGGCAAGTCGTAAGTTTTTCATGTCAGATATTTGAATCATCTGTGTGTTATCAATATCACAGGAACAGAATGCAAACATGACAAATAAATGAAGAAGGTTACTGGTCATTTTGTAGTCAAGGACTTCGATAGAGGTCGAGTTACAACACAACTGAGATAGTATCAACTAAGGTATGCCTGTTGCACAAACGCTGTTGCCAATAAGAATGAGGCGTGGTGAACCCCGCGTGTATTTATATTGACTATCCCATTAAATGTATTTTGTAGACTGTGTAATTGTGGGAACTGAATGGAAATGATAGCAATCGACTTTCATGTAAATAACATTAACTGCTGCTTTCGAATGGGCAAATAGATTACAGGAAAGTATAGGTGTGAAAGGGTCACATACTGATCTATGGCATTAGCTATACAAACAAGACAACACGCCTAGTATTATAAAACTTGAGGCGCACAAGATACACCGTCGTCCATCAACATTGTCTGATTGATTGACAAACAAGAGTTAATGTGTCCTTTCACTTAAAAAGGACTCTGATCGGTCTCACAGAGGATAAAAAACGATCGAGTTGGAATCCTTTTTGTTAATTAAACACCACAGAGTGCCGGAACACACTTCTTTACAAATAAACTATCGAGAGTCATACAGTAACCAATAATATCATGTAGGGTTTTATAGATACTTTTCCAAGTTGCTACATGTCTGAGTATGTTTCAAAATACTTTTGACATATTCAAAATAGTGTGAACATATACTTAAATTGTAGATATGTTATCACAGTTTCATGTTTTAACACAAGCGGCGGTGTCAGTAACGACGTTGCAGCAGAGCTTCTCCACCTTATTCCAGTGCCTATTCCTTACTAAATATGTCCTCCCCGGCCCGAGATCGGTTCAATTCAATACATCTAGATGCATCTGCTGCTTTGTCCAATTCGCCTCACCAGTTTTGATAAAGGAGTATTATACAAACAAAATAGTACATGTAGGAACACTGCTATTAGAACAATAGCCAGTGGATAAGTAATAATGCAAAATCTACCACTTCTTATGGTATGTAAAAATGAATGGCATGAGGAACATTGACTAAGGAATGATGTAGACACATTGACGTACATTGTAGAAAAAATGATTTAGGGACATTGACGTAGGAACGATGTAGAGACATTGACGTAGGGACGATGTACGGACATTGACGTAGGAACGATTTAGACACATTGACGTACATTGTAGAAACGAATGATTTAGGGACATTGACGTAGGAACGATGTACGGACATTGACATAGGAACGCTGTACGGACATTGACGTAGGAACGATGTACGGACATTGACGTAGGAACGATGTACGGATATTGACGTAAGAACGATGTAGAAACATTGACTTAGGAACGATGTACGGACATTGACGTATGAACGTTGTACGGACATTGACGTATGAACGATGTACGGACATTGACGTATGAACGATGTACGGACATTGACGTAGGAACGATGTACGGACATTGACGTAGGAACGATATGGAAACATTGACACAGGAACGATGTACGGACATTGACGTAGGAACGATGTGGAAACATTCACGTACATTGTAGAAACGAATGATTTAGGGACATTAACTTAGGAACGATGTACGGACATTGACGTAGGAACGATGTAGACACATTGACGTACATTGTAGAAACAAATGATTTAGGGACATTGACGTAGGAACGATGTACGGACATTGACGTAGGAACGATGTACGGACATTGACGTAGGAACGATGTAGACAAATTGACGTACATTGTAGAAACTAATGATTTAGGGACATTAACTTAGGAACGATGTACGGACATTGACGAAGGAACGATGTAGACACATTGACGTACATTGTAGAAACGAATGATTTAGGGACATTGACGTAGGAACGATGTAGAGACATTGACGTAGGAACGATGTACGGACATTGACGTAGGAACGATTTAGACACATTGACGTACATTGTAGAAACGAATGGTTTAGGGACATTGACGTAGGAACGATGTAGGAACATTAACTTAGTAACGATGTAAGGACATTGACGTAGGAACGATTTAGACACATTGACGTACATTGTAGAAACGAATGATTTAGCGACATTGACGTAGGAACGATGTACGGACATTGATGTAGGAACGATGTAGAGACATCCATTTAGGAACGACGTACATACATTGACGTAGGAATGAGGTAGTAACATTGACGTAGGAACGATGTAGAGAAATCGACGTAGGAACGTTGTATAGACAAAGAAAATATGTATAACTGAAGCGTATTATTTTGTTAATTGTTTTCTTACTTGAGGACAACAACACCGCCATTTAAAACCACATGTTACTTTAAGCATTGAACGAAATATAAATGAACAATGATAAGGAGTAATGATAAGGAACACACCTGATAGACGGGATTTATAGCGTGTAGTGTACACCTTAGGTTTTAGTCCGGGAAATTATGACTTGGAAAGATAGTTGTTGAATCTTTCTGAGGTTGGAGAAAATCATTCGCCAATATTCCAACTTCGAAATCAAGGGGGTGTCGTTATCGATATATATTGTACGTATCCTCTGTATGCCTTTGGAACATGTCTTTACAAAATCTAGGACTATGCACGCGTTATTTTAGGGATTGTAAGAGTTGATACGGCTGGGAACTGTTATGATAATGTGAATACCTGCGATGGTTTTGATATAAGATGATTTAGTTTCACGAGGCTGAAAAGATGCATATTGTATTTCAGCTGTGATACTGGGACCACGTGTGAGACGAAATCTGCCCTGCCAGCTCTGTTGGTTTTGTCATCCATAGGAGCAGGGATGGGAATGCTGCTTTCCCTACTGATTGGACTGACTATATACTTCTACTCTAAACACAGTTATAACTCTGCCTCCGGGAAACGGTAAATAACATCCTCTTCAATTTGAATCTTACCACAAAATCACCATGATGTCTAAGTACATTTTGCGTAAAGTAGTGAAGGTGAAACAGCATTAATGAAATAAATATTTATTTTTTTATAAATACTCCAATAAATATGTATAGTAAAACGTAACAGCGTTCAGAGGAGCTTCGATTATCGCCCATCTTCTTTTCGCATTGGGTTTACTCGGACAATCACTTGTTATTGAAAAATCAACATGTCTTCCTTAACGCTGAGTGGACAGTAGAAACCAAATGAGCTTTTGGCAGATTATCGGAACTTAGATACTGTCCAATTTGCTATAAGCTGACTGATAATTGAAGTCGATTGTCATAAGTATTACGTACATGTATATCATCAACAAGTAGAAATGAAATACTACCGGAAGTTTCGTTCAAATAAGGACTTTCTTTATTGCGTATACACATGCTGCATTTTTTATAATAAATAATGAGTAGTATTCTGTTTATATTAATATATCCATGTGTGTTACTCGTTAAATATATTCATTAAAACTCGTGGAGTTTAATTGGACATATAAGTATATATGTATGTACTTCATAAATCATGACGATATCATCTGTGCTAGATAGGTTTTGTTACTTTCAGATGCTAACTTGACATATTCAGTGTTTGATGTGGTGAAGTTCAAATGTAACTTAAGGGGTGAATTGGTTAAAATAAATAGCTATATCAGACAGCATTATAAGGTTACAAACTATTTCTTGAAACTAATTCAGATATCTTATTTCATTTATGAGTTCCTCTTCAGACTTAAGTCATTTCTTTGTTAGATTGAACATTTGGACATTTTTAAAAATCATACAAAGTTATATCAAAATTTAGAAATAAATCGTTGAATAAATTAATTATAGTGTGTACCGACATATTGTCTTTTATGTATCCCACATGGAAGTGTTTCGATATGGGTGACATTACAGCAAATAAAAGAGTTCCCTCCCCCTATCAATGCATAGCAGAACAAAATAAATACACTACATAGCAGATAATTCACTTTATTGATATTTGATTGTGTTGATGTCGTTAATCATGAAAAAAAGCAAAGACAAGTTAGATTATAAAACAATACATATTTATATATCGGAAATGGGCATTTTCGATTTACATAAGAGGGGTTTTCGTCTATGTATCGTCCAAATCGATATCAATCGTTAAATTTCTGCAACACAACAAGAATGACATCTCAAATTGTAGTTTAAAAACCAACAAAGGAATAAGTTGATAATTTCGACATGATTACATAATATTATTTAAAATAGAAACCAGGGAATTTTGTTTGCTCTGAACAAATTGTCTTTTCGACATATAAAAGGTTTTAGGGAATCTGTCTCAATCTAAAAGCTCTGGGGAAAACAAGGCTAAATATAAATAATATGGATATTTTCTTCACCAATCGAAGATGCTATTTACATATACATGTATCAGATGAATTTAAACTTAAATATGAATAATTCACAGCAAACATAAACCTTAAAAAGGATACTTATATTAAGCATTATTTCATACTTTCGTAACAATAATATATACCCTACTATGTTTTCTTCATGTGGATGGTTACATTGTAAACCATTCTCTTTATTATAATTGTATGTAGACAAAATCTAAACAAATAAGGACATACAACAACAAAAAACGCACATAAATGGACATAAACTCTTAAACGTGATATTAACATACAATTAACACAAATATTTACAGACTTATCCAGTTCATAGATTCATGAAGCACTGACATAAACAAACGTTTTTAAAAAATAACAAGAATCATTAATTGAAATTGTAAAAAATATTACTAAAATCCGGGAACATTTGGTACAGTGTATGACATGCAAAATAGTTTGAAAAGCAATTTAATAAGGAAAAAGTAACTTTTCTTAGATTATGCAGTAAATATGTTAATTGTTGATTGTCGAATCGTGCATCTATTTTGGAAAGAAAAGAAAGTCTCAAAGTACAATTCGGTACACTGTTGTGTTTTTCGATTATATATATGCATTTTTAAAATATAAAGCGTTATACACCATCATCAAATTGAACAAACCATGTAAAGGTAAGTTCAGGGACGATTCCATAACAAACAAAATCAAATAAAACACTGAAAAAGGAGGCCCTACACATTATAAAAGATTTTTTTTTGCAAGGTTTGCGCCATTGGAAGAGACATTCATGTCGGATCATTTCATCATGTAATGAGACAACATGTCTGTTCATATGACTGAAGGATTCCGGTTCTCTGAAATTGCTGGTAGTTTATGGTGTCTTATTCCAGTTTTCAGCTAATCTTCAGTATCTGTATCTAGAATATATAAAAAACGGAAATGTAAATGTAATAATAACCGTGGAATTTAACAATGGAAATTGATGCGGCACGAATACAACGAAAGAACTAGTCATTAAAAAAACGGATCGTCGCATTACTTAAAAAAGGAAAGCACACATAATGAAAGCAGAGTTACCAAAAGGAACTGATGGGACGGCCTTCGTACTTTACCAGAGGCAAAACTAGAAACTCTGAAAACTTAACTGTTTTCTGAAAACGTTAAAAGTCACGATGTAAAGTATATTATTCTATTATCACGTACGCCTTTCATGTAACACAAGTTTGAAATTCACCTGTTTTGTACAAATTCCTCGGCTGCCATATTGTTACCTGTCCAGTTCATGGGTGCTTGTCGTCCTGGATACATCAAACGTCCTTGCCTTGGTATTGGCCTATAGAAAGGTATACAAACATTGCAGTGCAGTGATAAATAAAATTAATACAGGGCCAATTTGTTTCCGGATATATTCATATGTAAAATATTTTGGAGCAGTACCTGTTGTTCTGCACTGCTTCGACTGCTGTCTTATGATAATCTGCCAATCTCGGGTAGAGTTGTGGTGCCGGATACATTCGACGTTCTTGCTCTGGTATTGGTCTATGAGAAAAATGTATTGATATAGAATGGTAATAGCGATGAAGCTTAGAAATAATAATAACTTGAATGATACTTTCACCCTTATTTCGTCTTCTTGATGCTGTTAAATTATGTTCATTTTGTTTTTTGTAGTTAAAGAAATGAGACAAACTTATTCAACTTTAACATTGCTAAAACTACTTGTAAAATAGTTCTTTTAAGCNCCCACCCCCAGTCTTTGTTAAAAAAAAAATCAACGTATATGCGTGTATTACAGTAGAGTATAGAACGAAGATGAGAAAATATTGGAAACGAAATTGACGAAGTCCGCTTCCGACCTCATTCTGCCATTCGACAAATGATATAGTCCCGTTTCCCGCTTGTTTCTCGGTACAATTTCCGGGGAGTTTATTTGAGGAAAGTGTTGTTTTGTTGGAAAATAATACACATACGTATATGATCTATCGTCCAATAATCCTTGATTATCAACCAATTAAAAGTATCGTTACATCGGAACCGTGGTAAAATTTCACATAAACAGTAATCAAAATTTGATAGCATGGTTGGGGAAGATTTAAACCTATTGTACCTATGCAACTTGAAACGAGCAAGGAAAGTGACAGAGCACCGGACTACACGAATGAGACTGACCTTTGACCTGGCGGAGTTTCCAATATAATATCCATGTCCTCATTCTCCATCCTGGAGGTATTTCTATGGACCTCTGCAGTGCCGGGAAGCGTCGGACTGTGACAATGTGATATACTCATTATAGTTATTTTACAATAGCACTTGAAGTTAATTGCCTAATGTAGTTCATAAACGGTTGTATTCTCATATTCAAATCCTTTTTAAAAATATACATCTGTATAGTTTTCATTACATACAGTACATCTATTAAGGTGAAAGAATATCTTAGATATCTTAATAAATAATGGGCTTAGATACTGCACATACCTATTTGGTTTTCCTGTTTGTCTGCGTCTGTTCCTAGCAATGAGGCAGATGATAAGTACGATGAGACCGATTATGACAGCAAATTCACATGTATTGAAGATGTAAGTATTGTTCTTACTAAAGAACTTAAAGACTTCCTCCTCACATGTGTCACCTTTGTAAACAAGGGTCGAATCTTCCTTGCATCTGTGTAAAAATTTGTATACAAGTACAAATGTATACAAATCATATAGCATTGGTCATTTTTTACGATTGTTAAGATATTTTTTGCATATTATGAGTAAGGAAGATTTTTTTTACATGTTTCTTTGTAATTTAGAACTGATAAACTTTTACTGGCATTATTGAAACTATCTGGTTTTATGAAATAACTTATAGAAAAAGGAGATATAAATGCTTGTTTTATTTTCGGACATCCTGCACATTGTACGATGTTTTGTGGCATGTAGATACAGAGCATATGAACATTTATCAAGAGTGTAGACTTAGGACAGAACCGAATATTACCAAGGCTATGGACTTATATTCTACACCCACGTGTAGAACATTCATATCCACCATTCATATATATAAAGATTGACTCCTGTCCATAAATGATACAAATATTACAAATAAACGATTTTTATAAAGACATAGTATTCAATAATATTGAAACCAGGACAAATATACACATACGTTTTTACAAAACACAACACACAGAAACTACGATCAAGTCTCAATAAAAGAATAAACAAGTTTTCCAAGAAATAATATTATCATACTGTACTAACATTGTTTACGGGTCAAGGACTACAGCAAACTTCGGGTACTAAGAAATCAACCGCCTGAGTCTAACACAAGGTGGTACATTGCATAACGCACTCGCCTTTCACCAAGGCCACCAGGGCTCAATCCCCCGATCTCACGTGAAAAGGTATGGATGAGCTGCCCGACACCGTTGGTTTTCTTTTCTTCCACATTATGACCCCCACATCTCTGACTTGCTAGCATCCGGGCCAACAAGAGTGATTAATGAAGGTTAAACTAACTTGTATCATAATTGTTGTAGAATAATTAAAGTTTATATTTGTATATACACCCTAATTTTTGAAAGATGAACCTATTACACACATATGGCTGCATAATTTTAAAAAGGTATATATACAGTATGCCAAAAACTGCACTGTATCATACAGAAGAGGGGAGGTAATTATTAATATTAAATCATTCAGAGTGCCAGAAAAAAACAATCTATGAAATAGCGGACTGCTCGGTAAAAATTCTGTCACCTCACATTTTCCTAAATATATGAACATAGTAGCAGACAATTAACCAACAAGATACTCCTTGAGAGCAAGCAGAACAGTACGATATGCTGAGAACACACTTTATAACTAAAGCAGTATGCAGAAGATGTACATCAAGTTTGTTTGATAATTGATTTGTCCATGTCAGTGCCGACCATGTTGTGGAGGTTGATATTCTTCCGCTCACCAAAATTAATATTTAATAACGTCACGAACTAAATTGACAAGACGCAATGTTTCAGAGTAACTTGAACGATTTGTTTCTATGCACACAGGAATTAGAAAAATAAAATATCCCGACCTGGAGGTTGCCGGGTGCTCAATGCAAGTTAATGTATAAAGGTTCTACAACAAATGGACGTGCATGTTCATTGTTTTCTTACTTAGTAAAGAAAGTAGTAGCGTTAGTTAGTATTCAAATTTAGAAAGGACACAAAGTTCAGATCGAACCACTTTGGGATTTATCCACAACTGATAATTGTAATTGTGGGTTTTACTCTTGTAGTGTTATAACTATGTAAACACTGTATCAACTTATTAGTTTTAGGACAACATCTCTATACAAACGTCTCCCTTCAACGATGTTTACATTTTAAATGTACCATAGTCAAACTCAATAGCAAAATTTATCTCAAGATAACCCAGAATGACAGTGTATATGGGAGAGCAAAATACAATGGCAAATAGTTTGACTGCCTCAAAAATATTACCATGAAATCAGAAATCCTATTCACAGATTGAAAATATAATAAAAGCAAAACAAAAATTAAAAAAACAACCGGGGACATATCAGATTCTTTTCTGATAGACATGTTTGTCAGCTCTAGGTAAGAATCTCCAGAAAACAGCACAAACATCTTTAATTAATGCCTGTGACAGTGTTTTAACGAAAACTAAATGAGTTAATCGTGCGAAAAGAATGCATTTCTCAAAGCTAAAGAAATACAAAACTTAATTTTAATTTGGTAGTATTTTAAAAACTATGGTTTATATGTTTCATGTTTCTGTGTATCAAATATACTAATTTGCTACTAGTTTAAGCCTTGTCTACGTCAGATTCCATAACTTCTTGATAAAGTTAAAATTGGGACACCGTGTGGACGATAAACTAGTTTGGAACTAATTACACCTTGGTCTAAACAAAAGACAAAACCAGAAAAGAAAGTCGATTCAAAAATACATGAACTGATGAAGTGTAACCTTTCTTTCTTTTATCTTAAGAGCGATATCATGACGAAATTTGAAAAAAAAAGAATCACGTAATTATCTTTTTTGTTAATTTAAAACATCTTTATAAATCAAATTCAAAGGGTCACAGCGCAAATATTGCCACACCGCATTCAAATGTAAAGGGTCATAACGCGAAAATTGCCACACCGCGATCATTTTAAAGGATCACAACGCGAACATTTCCACACGTGAAAATTTCCACTTTTACGGAATATTAGAAGAACTACCTGCATTTCACCGTTCCTTCTGTGTTCACGTAGCATTCCCCGTCGTGTGAGCAAGGGTTTTTTGTAGCACATTTATGAATGCAAACAAACCCTGATGAATTACTCCATGAACAAAGCGTATCATAAGGACAAACGTTTTGTAATGCACTACAGATTCGGTCCTCTCGTGTAGACGCCAACATTTCTGAAAAATAACATACTTATGAAATGTATTAAACATTATAATACATTTTTGGCCCTTGTGATACATTTGTAGAATGACATGTAACTATTTGAAGCAGTTAAATTTCGCAAGGGCAAAATCGGATGGAAATATAACTGCTTATTGTAAACCAACTCTACCATCATGGAGATTGATTGATTTATTATAAAAAGGAACGATTTAATCACACAGAATTATTAAGTGTGCGAATTCTTTCTTAAACGTAGAGAAACGTTTATATTTTTTTAGGTTGGGGACGTTTGAAGTAAATTGATAGCATTGTGTTCAGACTCACCTGTAGCTATTGCTGAAGCAGTCTTGTTGCTTTCAACTGCATATATTTTCCTGTCAACTGTGATATTTACATCTCTATAATCGGATTTCGTTTTGTCGAAAACCTGCTTTTGGAAGTCAGTGTTGCCTTTTAAGGTAAATTTACAAGCAATTGAACCCTTACTGAAATAAATACAAACATGACTACATAATGTTGATTATATTTAGAACAGTAATTTTCAAAATGTACAGTAAAAAATGTATTAAATTGCAGCAAAACAATGAAAAACGGTGCAGGATTTACTCAATTGAAAGAAAATATCAAATGTACCTCAAGGGCATAAAACAGAATCATAGTAATACATTCTCAATTCTTTGATTTTTGACCGGAATGATGATACATCTTAACACGACTAGTGTGTAACAGGCCAACGGGCCTCATCAACTTATATGTATACCTATTGTTATTCGCGAAAACTATATCAATTTAAAAATAAGCTCAATATATTAATGCATTGGTTTCAGCTAAATAAATATGAAGTAAAAAACTATAAAATATGTTCTCATACTTACAAGAATCCATTTATCGTAAGGCCTTTGAAGCCCTCATAATCCCCGTATATTAGGACTAGCTGAATAAAAAATAAATAAAAAAAATCATCAAAAGCGGAAAGAATGGACAAGAATTCGTTATATATTTGTGTGAAAGATAATGAAAGAAAATAGTGTATTTTTCATGCTTTAATATTCACGGTATTTGTATATAAAAGATTTTTTGCTTTCTCAAAACATCAGATATATGTTTGGCTGGATATTGAACATTGAAGAAATTGAAAATTCAAATTGACAGCTACAAATTTTAAGAAAATCCGACGAAGTTAAGGATTAATCCACGATAGTGTTTGCGTCAGTACCACTAATGCGTTCTAACAGGACGATATTGAAATTAGGTGCATTGCAATGGTAACTTTGTTTGGATTTACCCACTGACGTATTAATTGTTTCAAATACGTGTTTCCTCCCGCATATTTCCAACGAGTATATTACATTACAAGTTGGTTGAATCTGCTATCAGGGTCCGAGGTTGGCCAAAGCATTGTAACTGGAATTTACTTTTGCACGAATTACGTGAAATAATAGTTTAAGTATGTATTATTAGTTGTATCCAGAGTTGTGAAAATTTAAGGGTTCATAGGCATCTTTTCACTAAACCTGTATTTCCTTATATGTTTCAGAACAATAAGGAAATGGATTTTAATAAGAGCATATCTCTCGGGCGCCGAAGGCGCCCAATCGAAGCTCTTTAATGGTGACACATGCGTGCGTAAACAGAGTTGCTTCCCCTTTCTATACGTTGCCTTTTCGTCCGGAAGTAGACGTCCTGTGGGGAAACAGGAAGTGTATCCTTGAAGCAAAGACAATTGTGTTTCAACCCATACATGAAAATCTTCATATAGTGAAAACAATCTTCATGTTTTATTACTTGTTTATTTAGATAAAAAAAAAATAGTATACATTGTAAGTGAAAAAGGTCTATCACATATAATGAGGTACTAACAGGCATGAAACTTCGTTTAGAGATTATCACACTATGACGTCACAAGCACGTCACAATCCATCGGCCTTCATCGGTTATTTCCGGAAGGATGAAACATAACCGGAAAATTCTTGAACTGATGTCCGTTGCATTTATCTCTTTGTCGGTGCTTCAAAACTTTTTTTATTTCAGTTTTTTCCAAAGGCACAAAAAGTAAAAATGCGGATATTTTCTATATAAGATATTTTTTTCACTAATTTCCCAGACAACCAACCCAAGTGAAACGCCCGTTTTCAGCAATGTATTACTTTTTCACAACGCGTGCCGATTTATTACTAGTTACAGACAGAAACTGTAATTTTATTTTGCATCGTTACCTGTCAAACCTCGGTGACAGTTACACAATTTGAAATTCAATCCGGTATTTCAGGATGGAACAGTAATTGAGACTACATATATAAAGATATAAGACAATTTCAGTTACATCAAAGTATTACAATGTTTTCTTTTTTTTAATTTCATTTTTTTAACTAACATCTCTATACATTTACTTAGACTAATCGTCAAATATGTAATATGCACTTTTTTCTATAGCAATTACCAAACAGTTTTCCCCCAGCTTATCTCAATAATTATTTTGGTGCCCTGACGGTAGCACGCAGATGGTTTAATTCTTAATATGGGAGGAAGCTGGAGTATCCAGAGAAAACCCGCGTGGTCGGGCAGGTGATCGGGATAGAATCCGGTGGAGACGAACGCATTATCTACTGCGCCACCCAACCCATCATATACGTTACGCACAAGAACAAATATCTACTTTAGCTTTGACTGCAAGAAAATGGCGTCATTGATGCAAAAATTATATTTTGAATACATTTTTACCAATCATAAATGATATAAAAATTCTACGTACGGGAGACCGGGGCAAGTTCGGCCATCCCTGATATTTTTAGTTTTTGAGCTAACATTTACAACTTTAAGGATCTTAGCAGTTTAGTTGACTAGGCATTTAACGACGAAAAAATGGCGAGGAAAACTCTAATGTAAAATGACTTAACAGGAGAAAATTACTTTTGAGAGGGTAGAAAGAAAATCATGATATCGCTTCTAGTTATGCAAACATTTTGAAACGGAATCGCTACTTTTTTACAGTCAAACGTGTAATATACTGACAGCTTCAAACGATAATCGTACAACGGACTTTAAAAAAAAGGTGGGGGCCGAACTTAATTGCCCCGGTCTCCCGATTGTTATGTCGGTCTTAATCTCATTAGAGCTTGTTTTTTATAGTTATTCGTCGACTTTAAATAAAGTTTATCTTATCTCATTCTGAAAGTTGTATTCTGAATCAGTAAATATCAGAAATCAACAAAAGCTACGCTCTTTTAAGGCTTTGCCTTTTCACATTATTTTTGTTTTTAGAACAACAGCGTTGACATTAATGGACAAAAAGCAATACGGTACATTAAATATTTATTTTAATTGGGCTTTCTATAACGACATATACTTTTGAAGTAAGTGTTTCCTTCGTCATAATTCAAGAACAGACTTTTCAATACGGTCAACTTACTCTTTGTTTGAAGGCAGTAGCATACGTCTGATACGTCGGTGAACTCGGATTATTCAACATGGACGGGTAACTGCCTTTCACATAAACAGTTAAAGTAAAAGACCAAATTGCGTGTTCTGAAATGAGAAATTTGTACCAGTGCTGTTATAATTTCATTTGCGAATAAGAACAGAGATTCGTGAGTTTATAATTTTCATGTTTTTTCTCACGAGTATAAAGAAAATAAAACTCCGCCACAATGCAAATATCTTCCTAGCAATATATTTTGTGACTTAAGCAGTTTATGGCAAACTTAGCATTAAACACCATATACAGAAATCACGTAGTATACAAAGCGTAGACCCTTTATTACTGTTTGATCTGAGAAACTCTTATGTATGTTGTCTTGTCATTATCCTGTCTTATCAACACACACACAAATATTGTATATGCCAACTTTTCCAGTGCTCTCTGATTATTCTGTAGAAGCTTTCATTTAAAACTTGTAAAATCGAAATACGTGTTGGAAAAAAAGATTGTTCATCTTGTATAACTTTCTACAAGATGAATCGATTTAACTAAGACCACAATTTGAAGGCTTAACGAATTTACACACTGACCAAAGTAAAGTTTGCAGAGTAATACAATATCAATTCCACATTACACTCATCTATATAAATCATCACACATAAAACTATATCAAGGATCATGCGGCTACAAGCGAGCTTACACATCCTATAAAGATTAATTACAAATAAATATGTTTGTCAGTTAAACCGCCTACAAATCTTACCTGCCTTTTACTACAACTATTATCGTATTTTACTACAACTATCACCTGTCGTTTAATACAACTATAACATTCCTTTTAATACAACTATCACCTGTCTTTTATTTCAACTATCACCTGCATTTTATGACAACTATCATCTGTCTTTTACTACAGCAATAACATGTTTTTTTACAACAACTATCACCTGTCTTTTACTACAGTTATCACCTGTCTTTTACTAAAATCATCACCTGTCTTTAAATGAAACTATCATCTGTATTTTACTGCAACGATCACTTGTCTTTTACTACAACTATCACCTGTCTTTAGATAAAACTATCACCTGTATTTTACTACAACAATCACCTGCCTTTTACTACAACTATCACCTGCCCTTTACTACAACTATCACCTGTCTTTTACTACAACTATAATCTATCTTTTACTACAACATTAACATGATTTTTACAACAAATATCATCTGTCTAATAATACATCTATCACCTGTCTTTTACTAAAATTATCACCTATCTTTTAATACAACTATAACCTGTCTTTAAATAAAACTATCATCTGTTTTTTGCTACAACTATCACCTGCGTTTTAATACAACTATCTCCTGTCCTTTACTACATTTATCAAATATGTCATTCACTAAAACTATTACATGTCTTTTACACAACAGTCACATGTTTTGTACTATACGTATCTCATGTTCCTTTATACAACTATTACCTGTCTTTTACTACAACTATCGCCTGTCGTTTACTACAACTATCACCTGTCTTTTACTACAACTACCACCTGTCATTTACTACATATATCATCTGTCTTTTAATACAACTATCACATGTCTTAAGTTCTAATCAGTCAGAAATGGATGTGGCCTACCTTGGTTTACCACCTATATATAACTCAAGTTAAACCTCCTGCAGTAACTATTGATATGTAAATACCTGCTACCAGTAATTATATATACTTAATCAACAAAGAGAATGTAACTGAATGTTGATTGTATGTTTACCGTCTAGTGTTTTAGCGACAAGTTTGTAAATAGCATTGATAAAAGTTCATCTTACCAAACATCGGTTGATGCCACTGATAGTTGTTTGACAAGGGATTTAATGTAGTGTTCCTTGGCATGTAAAAAAGCCTTGCATTTCCTCCTTGTATTGGAGCAAAGACGATGTACTTTTTCGGTGGACGAGCATATATAGGCTGTTGTTCTTGAGGTGGAGCAAAGACAGGATGTCCTTTGTTGTACGAGCTAGTGTTCGTGTTAATACTCATATTATTATTGTTCCCGTCTGGTGCTAAATTTTGAGTCCTCGCTGGTAGTTCTATTTAAACAAAAGAACTGTGTATTAAGTGTTACTTCATACGAGTGATGTACATGGATGTCTTGAAAACAAAAACAAAACACAAGTTATATCACATAAACCCTGTCGTCAGAACATAAGGGTACGAGTAAGTTGGTTTGATTATACCATTATACCAAACTTTGTTTAATAGATTTTTGAAATAACTGTGATTATAGCTTTTGGATTTAACAGCATGTTGGAAAACTCAAGTATCATATTGGACAGGTTTCACAGTAATTTTGTAATATAATGTTTGTAGACGTCTAAATGCAAAAGCTTCATAAATGTCATAATGTGTGTACACTCTTGAAATGATAGGTAATTCCTAAAACAGTCAATTACCTAAAACATATGTAGGAAAGAAAAAATAATCAGCACATTGTGCTACAATGATATTACATTTAAAAAGTAACATAATATATCTACAAACTAATTAATTGTGTTACCTATGAACGATCCAGTGACTTTTCTGACTGATGTACAAATCAGCGTAAGGAATAGACCTGTAAATGGAAACAAAAGTAATGTTTCAAATTTCATTGATATTTAAAAATTTTGCAAAATAAAAAATTCAGAATAGCGGATCTTCCAAATTTATATAACTGCTTTTTAAATGCTATTCAGCTTCTGGATATCTTGTTTCTTCTTTGTTATGTGTTGAACCCTTAAGAAGCAATCTGCAACGCCTGCTTCGAAACATAGGTTTCCAAACATGAACAGTTATGCAGTTCTACACTATAACTATCCAAACATGCATTAAGGTCATAGGAGTGTATTGCTTAACTGAAATAGGAAGTACATCCCTAGTTGAAAATCCAATGTAGGGAGACAGTATCACAATTTCCGCATATTCTAATGTTTAATATTAAACTGATGAATATTGTATGTTTATTATTGACAGAACAGTGTGTTCTTTCAATATTAAAATTATTCAAAGCAATCCAGGCATTAGTTCAGTTGTTTTTTAATCAATGAGTCACATGTGTCCATTGTTCTGTACTTCAGGAAACCGGCTACCTATTTCACTACTGTGAAGTTTTTCAAGAACGATAACTCTTCCATGCAATTACTATGTGTATATGGTTTTATTATAAAATGTCAATTTTTAATCGTTTATAGATAAGTAATCATACACAATTTCAGCATTGATGAAATTGATATACATTAATGCAATACTAATCTATCTCTATAATTTTAATTGACATTTTTTGCAAAACATTGTGTGTTTCATTATTGTTTTTCAAAATTCACTCCTTTTTACATAAATTTCCATTTAAAATCCTCATCATTCTGACAACCTATATTATTTTTGTGGCAGAAAATGTTCTTTACTTCAAAGCAATATAATTACAAAATGTGAAGAAATTCTACTGAGAAATGGCGACACAATCCTATTACCTTAATTAGTTACTTGTATTTCGATAGCACCATTGACTCATCTTATTCTTTATGTTCCCTGTAAAGGGCGTTTATGACAATGTCAATGTATAGTTTGTGGCTTGGTTGACATTACACACACACTAAGACAGTAAGATAGTAAATGATGTGTCAATTATGTTTAAAACTGTTTTACTCACATGATCTTTTAATTTTCATTACAGTCATACTTCTCATTCAGCACTGAGTCATACCTGTTTACCCAAATCCTTACTGATCAAAGTATATCCTTAAGGTAAAACCTGGTATAAAGGACTTGACGTGTCATCATCTTTTGTAATTTAAATATGCAATGTTATCGTGCTATCTATATGAAAAGCCACCGTCCGCCATGTTATTTTCTATTACGGGGTTCCCCGCGTGACTCACAAATTACTTTCTGGTAGACCGATGGAAAAGGTGGAATCGCCGTATCTACATCCTTCATAACTTTTGTATTACGAAACCGTCTTTCATATGGTTTTTGTAGCTTTACAAGTGTTTCATTCTGCGTTAGCACACTTCAATGTTAAAAATCAATAGATTAACTCTTTAAAAGGGACTATTTCGAGCTATGTTAAAAGCCTGTCCCCTCATTGTTTCAGAAGTAATAATAATAATAATTCGAGGTTCTCAATACCGCTTTATCACAACCGTGTTCGTAGGTCGTCTCTAAACGGTTCACTGATTATTATCGGTGGTTATAGGGCCTTTGCAACCAGCCAATATCTTTCTCAACTCCCTGGGGAGCATACAATCGGAGCTGCCATTTCGGCGCTAACAGCTATCATTCTGCAATTCTAGCACTGCCCATCCACGTACCCTTTTACAGCTGAGTAGACTGAAACAATCGGAGTAAAGTATCTTGCTCAAAGATACAACACAGTGCCGTGCCGTGACTCGAAAACGCAACCCTTCGGTCACGAGTCCGTAATGTAAAATATAGGATTTTTCATTTTTTATTATTCTTGTATACCAAACTTATTTGCAGTTTTTCTTAATTGTCATGGTTCATGGTCAGACCACATCAATTTTATTTATGAAAAAAACCCATATAAAATAATAAATCTGTTCAGATCACTTAAGTATAGCTCGAAAGGAAATCTTTAGAAATAATATACAAATCTTATATTCGTCCAAACCTTCAGTATGCAAGTGTTGTGTGGAATAATTGCGATCAGACAAAACCCGATCTTCTTGAATCTAACCAGCTTGGTGCTGCTTGAATAGTTACTGGATTACGTAGGGGTACTAGTCATGCTGTCATTTATAATGAACTAGGATGGGATACACTTAAGAAACGCATAAATGACCAGCAATATATGCTTTTTTTTAAAATAACAAACCGTCATACCCCTAATTATCTATTTGAAAACATTGAACCTTATATTATAAACAATGACTTAGTGACCCATGATATTCGACATCAACGTATATTTCAAACACACATTTGCAGAACTAGTATATATTTTAACAGTTTCTTTCCTAGTATGATGTCTCGGTGGAGTAGATCCGATTGTAATTATTATAATTTTAGGTCCGTAAGTAAACTTAAAAAACAACTCGTCCATCATGCCATTCTTCCTAATGCTGATGATTCGTGTACAAATGCTTTTAAATATGATGGGACTATATCTTTTAACGTCATGCAAGTCAATTAAATTCTGATCTTGTTAGAGACCACATTACTACAAAATTGTAATAGCCTATCCTGTATATGTCGCAACCAGGACGAAGATGTGGATCATTTCTTTCTATACTGCCCTAGGTATATAACCCAAAGACAAAACCTATTAGATTATCTGTCTCATTCGCAGCTTAACATTCAACTAAACCTACATTTAAATATCGACTTAAACCTGATTGAACATTTAGTAAATAATATCAATATACTAACTAGGGGAAGTAACCTACTAAGTCATTATCTTACTTCTACTATTTGTGTCTGTGTTCAGAAATATATTGAGGCTACTAACAGACTTTGAAATAACTGTTAATTGTAGTTCCAATGTGTACGTATACATGTCTATATGAATATTCCGCCAACACGGCTCCTGCTCTGGATTATCAATGACTGGGTAAGCACACAGTGGTGGTGTGTATGGACATTTTAGTGCTGCTCAGTTATAATTGTTATCGGGAGTAGGAGTGGTGTTGAAGGACTAATTGGTGTTACTACTGGTTACTATGTAAAGAAAAAATTACAAAATAAAAACAACTATATTTGTTTTACTTCAGTTAATTTTATGTTTTTTTAATTTTAATTTTGCTTAGTTCAAAGAGAGATAGAGACTACTAATTACTATTTAATGTTCCAAGCCAGTGCTTATATGTTAATGTCTAAATTATAATTATGTTATTGTTTGTAATGTATGTAACCTATGGGAGAGGGCTTGTATAGGCATAGCCTATTGCCCAATTCCCATTGAATCATTTGATCTAATCAAATATTTTGTAATGAAAAAAAATATCATAATGAAGAGTAAATGTATTGGTGAAGGTCGCCATCGTATCCTCGCCAAATCTCGTTAATGTAAAGGTACACGAAATGTAAAAAAAAGAGGCTAAACTGGAACAAATATTTTCTTCTTTTCCACCAGTGTTCAGTCATAATGATTAGACTTTACATATAGCCATGCTTTCTGATTTATAAACCATATTGTCATTTGATCCCTCCTTTGAATATCTTCCACCACATATTTTTGATTGATATTTTTTGTCATTCGTAGTTCATGACCTAGTCCTTCCATCATCAAAATATGTTTGGTATACAAAAGTTATAAGCTACTTTTATTGTAAGATGAACACATTATTTGTCTGGAAAATATCATTGCAGATGGCTTCCCGCTGTTGATTCGACTGTAAACATATGATAAATCACCATAGCAAGATATTTTTACACATATACTGTAGCATATGATCCCTAGTTTTGGATGCATCAAAATTTAATTTTGTTTGGTATTTTTGTTGTGATAAAGTTTAAGTCTAAACCTCACCAAAAGAAAATTGAAATCAAAGGAGAGGTCATTTTGGAACCAGCCCCCCCC